>NC_141874.1:391824493-391976556 GCF_056163025.1 Triticum urartu | reverse complement strand
AATCAACACGTCCACCAAAGTCCACACTTTGTTCTCATACATGGATCCTATCTCACATTTCATGGCCTCAAGCCATTTTGCGGAATCTGGGCTCATCATTGCTTCCTCATAGTTTGTAGGTTCGTCATGGTCTAGTAACATGACTTCCGGAACAGGATTACCGTACCACTCTGGTGTGGAACGTGCTCTGGTTGACCTACAAGGTTCGGTAGTAACTTGATCTGAAGTTTCATGATCGTTAACATTAGCTTCCTCTCTAGTTGGTGTAGGCATCACAGGAACGGTTTTCTGTGATGAGCTACTTTCCCATTCGAGAGAAGGTACAATTACCTCATCAGGTTCAACTTTCCTCCCAGTCACTTCTTTCGAGAGAAACTCCTTCTCTAGAAAGGATCCATTCTTAGCAACAAAGATATTGCCTTCGGATCTGCGATAGAAGGTGTACCCAACAGTTTCCTTTGGGTATCCTATGAAGACGCACTTCTCCGATTTGGGTTTGAGCTTATCAGGCTGAAGGTTTTTTACATAAGCATCGCAACCCCAAACTTTAAGAAACAACGACTTAGGTTTCTTGCCAAACCACAGTTCATACGATGTCGTCTCAACGGATTTAGATGGTGCCCTACTTAACGTGAATGCAGCTATCTCTAATGTATAACCTCAAAACGATAGTGGTAAATCGGTAAGAGACATCATAGATCGCACCATATCTAATAAAATACGGTTACGATGTTCGGACACACCATTACGCTGTGGTGTTCCAGGTGGCATGAGTTGTGAAACTATTCCACATTGTTTTAAATGAAGGCCAAACTCATAACTCAAATGTTTGCCTCCGCGATCAGATCATAGAAACTTTATTTTCTTGTTACGATGATACTCCACTTCACTCTGAAATTCTCTGAACTTGTGAAATGTTTCAGACTTGTGTTTCATCAACTAGATGTACCCGTATCTGCTCAAATCATCTGTGAAGTTCAAAAAATAACGATACCCGCCGCGAGCCTCAACACTCATTGGACTGCCTACATTGGTATGTATTATTTCAAATAAGTCAGTGGATCGCTCCCTTGTTTTAGAGAACGGAGTCTTAGTCATCTTGCCCATGAGGCATGGTCCACAAGCATCAACTAATTCATAATCAAGTGATTCCAAAAGTCCATCTCCATGGAGTTTCTTCATGTGCTTTACACCAATATGATCTAAACGGTAGTGCCACAAATATGTTGCACTATCATTATCAACTTTGCATCTTTTGGCATCAATATTATGAATATGTGTATCATCATGATCGAGATTCAATAAACCATTTATATTGAGTGTATGACCATAGACGGTTTTATTCATGTAAACAGAACAACAATTATTCTTTGACTTAAATGAATAACCGTATTGCAACAAACATGATCCAATCATATTCATGCTCAATGCAAACACCAAATAACATTTATTTTAGGTTCAACACTAATACCGAAGGTAAAGGGAGTGTGCGATGGTGCTCTCACTACTGCAGGATGCTGTTAACGCGACACTACGATCAGAGACCCTTCGATGAAACTGTGTGTGATGCAATAATCGCAAACGGTGGTGTAAAAGAACCGTAAAAAGGTGCAAAACGTTTGCGATGGCAGAGCCATCAAACACGGTTCAGATTTTAGTTGCATGTGCGATGCAGGGCATACAGTTCAGTCCACTGAACTGTTTGCGATGAGGCGGAACAAAATAAACGGGCAGCCTGATGAAGGCATGTGCGATATACATCCTACAGCTCACTTGGATGAACTGTTTGTGATTAGGAAACACAAAAGAAACAGTTATCCAGATCAAGGTGTGTGTGATTGAGGGCATATGCTTCAGAAGGATTAACTATTTGCGGTTAGGTAACAGAACAGAAACGGGTCAGCCAGATCAAAGTGTCTACGATTGATGGCATACACATAACATGGATGAACTATTTGCGATTAGCCACAACAAACTGAAATAGATAGATAGATCAACGTTTGTGCGCTAGATGGGCACACACTTTCTAATTAAAATAAGCATGCACGATGGTAATAACGAGCGCGCACGATTGTTGGAACAAGACATGTGCTGACATTGCCTATTGCGGTGCGCCCTATGGTGCAAACGCCACGTACGTGGCTGAGAAGGCGTACGTACCCACATTACGCCTTCCGGGCATAGTGCCGCACTTATAACCATTAGTACATTTTGAGCATGCGTCCCGTCACATTCCAAATTGCAAACCTGTTCACACCTATCAAAACCTAAACGGTTTTCCACTTAGGAGCGTATTACTACTCGATTATAAATACTACTACTCCAAGATGACTACACATTCCTCCACAACTCCTCATCCACAAAAACAAAGTCATTCATCATCGTTCCCTTTGGTCTGCCATGGCCAGCGTGAGTTCTGGGTCGAGAGATTGCCACTAGGGAGATGCGAGCATGGAAGCGGAAGCACGAGAGATGTCCTGCCTCGCCGCGAACGCAACCGGCATGTCCCGCCGCACGGCCATAGCAGCACAGAGGTCCCGCCACGCCACCGAAGCAGCACACAGGTCCCGTCGAGCCGTCGATGCGACAGAATGGCCCGGCCGCGCCGCGGAAGCAGAAGAGATGTCCCGCCGCGCCGCGAACACATCATAGATGTCCTCCCACGCCACGGCAACCTGGGAAAATGTCTTGCGGGCAGGCGAGGACTCTTACAGGTGCATGCATGCGATCGTCCATAGCCAGATGTATCAGATCTCCGGCTGGGCGAGGTTGCAGGATGACATGAAAGCCTCTTTTGCCGGTGTCATCAGGCAACTAAATGAAAGCAATGTGAAGCTCTGGGCCAAGCGTGATCTGCTGAGGGTGAAGATCGTCGGAAGTGCGGAGCAGAAGGAGGAGACCACTGCCTTGTTAAAGAGGACCGGCGTCATTGTTGAGAAACTTATGGACGATAATGCCATGCTCCGCATCGAGCGCAGAAGGCTGGTGGAGGAATCCGTGCATGCTCTCAAGAAGCATCTTGAGGACAAGAAAGAGCTCATCGCCGCTCGCCACAGAGACTAGTTCCTGCGGCCTGCAGCAATGTAGAGATCAGCGAGCCAGATCGTTGGCTTCCTTCTTCTTTTTCCCTTGTGTATTTCGAGCATTGCCGCATGTGGCTTTTTTTAATTATGTTCCTAAATATGTAAGACAATTATTATCCACTGTCATCGTCCTTATATGCATCATGCTTGCTATAAGTCGCAGTCGATGCTATGTAGGTCCGTCAGATCTTACATCAAGATCCGTGCAAAACTTTCTTTTCAGATTTTCATTTTTCTCTCTTAAATCTCAGTCTAGTGAGACATATGGCTACGCCGTAGAACAGGGGATCTGGTGCCATTAATGGAGACGTTGGGAGGGAGGTGTGCGATGGGTAGCGGTCAAATGGCTCTCCTCCCGATGAGCACGTGCAGGGGTCTGATCGCACGCCTCCCGTACTCAAATAGCTACCCCGCACGACACCTCCTAGCTAATAAAAAAAGGGGACGTGTGGTGGCACGTATTTGGTAAGTAGAACGCCCACGGTTTCAATAATACTTGTGTTTCCAATTTGTAACGTGACAACACTTGTTCCAAAATGACTTTGTAGATTGTTAATGTGTGCGCCTTCACAAATTGGACGGAAAAATTACCAGACCATGTTGGTGCCATGTCATGACACAATGCCAAGTTTCATGATTTTCAAGCGTGTTTTGGATTTATAGGAATTAAAAACCCAAGTTCCTCAATCTTTTCGGCCGAGCCACGACGCCCAGATGTTTGAATTTCATTCTCATTTCTTGCATGGCACGTAGAAATTCACCCAAGGACACACATGTGATTTTTCAAACAACTTTGGTGCATTAGAGCCTGTGCTTGTAGTTCAAATTTGAATTATGCACATTAAATGCGCAGAAACTCAATTAATGTATAAAAAAATCAAACAAACCTGGAATAATTCCAAAATTTAGCATGATACTTCTATTTGGTCTAATCTGCCTGTGTAAAACAATTAAGGCGGGAGAAGGCAGTGTACGTATCACGTTTCGCACACGGAGGTGACAGATTCCCTCTCGGACCCACGAGCCTTCTTGAGGGAAGCTCCGGTTTGCAAGAAGCTTATACCAAAGCTTGTCCCAATTCGGCCAAAAAAAATTACCGCGGCATGTTGGTGCCATGTCATGACACCATGCCAAGTTTCGTAATTTTCAGGCGTGTTTTCGATTTACAGGAATTAAAAAACCAAGTTTCTCAATCTTTCCAGCCGAGCCACGACACCCGGATGTTTGAATTTCATTCGCATTTCTTGCATGGGACCTATAAATTCACCCAAGGACACACATGTGATATTTCAACCAACTTTGGTGCACTGGAGCATGTGCTTGTAGTTCAAATTTGAATTATGCACATTAAATGTGTAGAAACTCAATTAATGTATAAAAAAGGCCAAATGAACCCAGAATAATTCCAAATTTTAGCACGATACTTCTATTTGGTTTAATCTGCCTGTGTAAAAATATTATGGCAGGAGAATGCAGTGTACGTATTGTTGGGGATCGTAGCAGAAATTTAAAATTTTCTATGCATCACCAAGATAAATCTATGGAGTAATCTAGCAACGAGGGGAAGGGGGGTGCATCTACATACCCTTGTAGATCGCTAAGCGGAAGCGTTACTAGAGCGCGGATGAGGTAGTCGTACTCGTAGCGATTCAGATCGCGGTCGATTCCGATCTAAGCGCCGAACAACGGCGCCTCCGCGTTCAACGCACGTGCAGCCCGGTGACGTCTCCCATGCCTTGATCCAGCAAGGAGAGAGGGAGAGGTTGGGTAAGACTCCGTCCAGCAGCAGCACAACGGCATGGTGGTGGTGGAGGAGCGCGGTACTCCAGCAGGGCTTCGCTAAGCACTACGAGAGACGAGGAGGGAGAGAGGTAGGGATGCGCCTTGGGAGAGAGAGACTCGTCTGTTGTGCAGCCCCAAAACCTCCACTATATATATGGGCAAGGGCAAGGGGCGGCCGCCTAGGGTTTCCCCTAGGGGGGCGACAGCTAGGGCAGATGGGATCTCCCCCTTGGGTGACTTGGTCCCTAAGCCAGGAGGTGGGAACCCTAGATGGGGCGCCCCAAACCCCGTGGTCACGTGGGAATAGGTGAGGGGGGCGCACAGCCCCTTAGTGGGCTGGTTTGCCCCCTTCCCTTGACCCATGAAGCCCCCCAACACTTGCCGGGGCTCCCGAAACACCTTTCGGTCATGCTGGTCATCACCCGGTACCTCCGAAACACTTCAGGACACCAAAACCCTTCGTCCAATATATCAATCTTCACTTCCTGACCATTCAGGAATTCCTCATGACGTCCGGTATCTCATCCGGGACTCCGAACAACATTCGGTAACCACATACATACTTTCCCTATAACCCTAGCGTCATCGAACCTTAAGTGTGTAGACCCTACGGGCTCGAGAATAATGCAGACATGACCGACACATCTCTCTGGTCAATAACCAACAGCAGGATCTGGATACCCATGTTGGCTCCCACATGTTCCACGATGATCTCATCGGATGAACCACGATGTCAAGGATTCAGTCAATCCTGTATACAATTCCCTTTGTATACCGGTATAGTACTTGCCCGAGATTCGATCGTCGGTATCCCGATACCTTGTTCAATCTCGTTACTGGAAAGTATCTTTACTCGTTCCGTAACACATCATCCCGTGATCGACTCCTTGATCACATTGTGCACATTATGATGATGTCCTACCGAGTGGGCCCAGAGATACCTCTCCGTTTACATGGAGTGACAAATCCCAGTCTCGATTCGTGCCAACCCAACAGACACTTTCAGAGATACCCGTAGTGCACCTTTATAGCCACCCAGTTACGTTGTGGTGTTTGGTACACCCAAAGCATTCCTACGGTATCCGGGAGTTGCACAATCTCATGGTCTAAGGAAATGATACTTGACATTAGAAAAGCTTTAGCAGACGAACTATACGATCTTGTGCTAGGCTTAGGATTTGGTCTTGTCCATCACATCATTCTCCTAATGATGTGATCCCGTTATCAATGACATCCAATGTCCCTGGTCAGGAAACCATGACCATCTATCGATCAACGAGCTAGTCAACTAGAGGCTTACTAGGGACATGTTGTGGTCTATGTATTCACACATGTATTACGGTTTCCGATTAATACAATTATAGCATGAACAATAGACAATTATCATGAACAAGGAAATACAATAATAACCATTTTATTATTGCCTCTATGGCATATTTCCAACATGTATCTCGTTTCGCACATAGAGGTGACACGTTCCCCCTCGGAACCACGAGTCTTCTTGAGGGAAGCTACAGTTTGCAAGAAGCTTACACCAAAGGCTGTCCCAATTCGGCCAAAAAATTTACCACAACATGTTGGTGCCATGTCATGACACCATTGTCGCACCCCGGCTCAGAGAAACTAGAACGCCCCATATTCCAGCCCAGAGATCGAGGAGAAGTCTCTGGAATACGACGCTGATTGACATAGAACAAATCAGCTCTTATTACAGGAATAATAATAGTCTGATGTTACAAAGAAGCACATCAGCACGGCGATACTATGCCTGCGATGCTACAGTTGCTTTATGCTAGAAGCAGAACAACTCGAAGCAGTGGAATACTTCTAGTAGCGGAACAATGACGAAGGTGGTGAACTACACTCCGCAGGGACTCTGGCTGGGACACGATCTAGCTCGCACGAACAGAACCTCGACAAACAATCAATCAATCACAGCATCACCTGCAATCTGGCATGACACGCCAGGTCAGTACATTGAATGTACCTGCAAGCTCACAACAACGATAAACATCAAGGCAAGACAATAACATAGCATTAAATAGGTTAATTAAATTAACCACTATGATGAAGCAACTACTAAGCATGGTATGAAACTACTATCATACTGATAAACCAACATCTCAGATCTCCATAACCATATCACTCTTGGCTAACTGGCCAAGTAATATACCATCTCGATCACCTCGTGATCAAAACCAAATGGTGATCACTCACGGATCACAAACGGAACCACACTTGGTTCAACGGGTTACCTCGTAACCAAATGGTGATCATTCACGGATCACAAATGGAACATCCACATAATCACCTCGTGACCACATCACAAGCTGAATGATCATCCTCAAGATCATCCCAACATCATCATCAACATCCTGCCAAACTGTTACTGCTCAAAGTACATCAACATATAAATCACCTATAAGTCATTCCTTCATGTGAGTATTGATCGAACGGTGTGACCTAGTACGAACTTGTGCCCATTGACCGAGGATGCGGCTATCGATAGATTAAACACACACACACTGCAGAGGTAGCACACTTTACCCACATCACAGAACCCATGGCCTCGCAATCCCATTCGGGTGGACCAACGGCGTTCCGACAAAACTAATCTACTGTCATGACACTCTCCCAGCCATTCCGACAAACACCCCTTTTGGGTTCAGTCCTGGGTGGCCCCGTGCCTACCAAAGGCACCAACGGCCACCGTCATGGCAAAACAAAAGCGGTCCCAAACAGGGACAAAAAGGCGCCTAACAACAACTATAGGCACACAAGGTTATGTCTCCTTACTGGGCCTGGGTACCGCACGCCCATAAACCTTCCCTCGTTGGAGGCACCGGCGAGAGGTACCACAATAGACCGCATTAGGGACTTCCCATAAAGGTAGATGTGGTTCCACTGGAAAAAAGTCCGTTTCAGTGGCACCTGACCAACTTAATGACGGAATCTATCCCCAAAATATAACAGTATTAACTGATACTCCGATATCATCCATCAACCTATAATCCAAGTCATAGCAATATCCAACAAATAATCCAAAGCTTAATATCGTCTTACCAAAATACTCCGAGGACAGTATAACACCACTATCATGATGAATCCAAGAACAATATACTACTACTCGAATATCAAGAACTAACTATCTAACTATGATCCTCATGCAAGCATCATCTCCAACATCATACTCCAAAACATAATATCATCTAGCATCATGATGAAAATAACACTAGCCACTAATAATCCAAAGGCAACATGATATCCAAAGTAATACTCCGAAATAATACCAGATACCATCATGAAAATAATCATAATAGCCACTAAGAATCCAAAGGCACATGTCATCCACATAAAATGCAACATATTCGTCCTAAAACTCCAAGCAATATCATGGCAATAGCAAGATTGAAACAACTCCAAGAAATGCCATGAACAGATCACAAGTAGCTAAAGCAATATTTTAAACAAGTTTAAATAAGATAAATCATGTCACTGCATTGCAATCATGCAAATGGAGGGTGTGGCTTTCCTGGGGTGGAAGAAATCACGGGGAAAAAGTGCGGGAAGCTCGCGGAAAGAATCGCCGGAAAACGTTCTCTCTCGGAGGGGGCTGATTAAGTGCAGGGGCAAAATGGTCATTTTAAGAATGTTAAACATGGTGAAAATGATACCAACAGAACAGGCTCGATGAGACAAAGAAATGGGCTTTGGAATCACCTCATTTGGAGTAGTGAGCAAAAAGTTGTGAAGAGTTTTCTGCCAGGGACCTATCTATAATGAAAATATTGACAAACAGGGCCAAAACAGAAAAAAAAAAAAGCGTAGATTGAAGAAAACTCCTTAGATTCAGGGAAAACACATTGAAGGCTGAAACAGGGAGAAAATACGCTTTCAGAATAACTAAAACGTACTTTGAGCTGAAGCACCCAGAGGATACGCTTTCAGCTTATGAAGACGTACCGACCGGAACTGCGCGTCCACTTATCCATGTCATCAGCGCCTGGTCAATGAAGTGAGGCTGATGGGCGGGTCCCACACACAGGGGGTCGTCATCTTCATTCCCTCGCGCCCGCCCGTGAAGCAGGGAGGCCGCTAGCGTTGGGCGGCGATTGCCGGCAACTCCGGGTACTGTTTGGCGCTGTAGGACTGTTGGGGAACATAGTAATTTCAAAAAAAATTCTACGCACATGCAAAATCATGGTGATGCATAGCAATGAGAGGGGATAGTGTCGTCCACGTACCCTCGTAGACCGTAAGCGGAAGCGTTATGACAACACGGTTGATGTAGTCGTACGTCTTCACGATCGACCGATCCTAGTACCCAACCTACGGCACCTCCGCGATCTGCACACGTTCAGCTCGGTGACGTCCCACGAACTCACAATCCAATAGAGCGTCGAGGGAGAGTTCCTTCAGAATGATGGCGTGATGACGGTGTTGATGAAGCTACTGACGCAGGGCTTCACCTAAGCACCGCTACGATATGACCGAGGTGGATTATGGTGGAGGGGGGCACCGCACACGGCTAAAAGATCAATGATCAACTTGTGTGTCCATGGGGTGCCCCCTACCCCCGTATATAAAGGAGTAAGGGGGAGGCCGGTCGGCCCTAGGAGGGCGCGCCAAGAGGAGGAGTCCTCCTCCTAGTGGGAGTAGGACTTCCTTTCCTAGTCCCACTAGGAGGGGGAGGAAGGAGTGGGAGAGGGGAAAGGCAAGGGGGGCGCCGCCCCCTTTCCTTGTCCTATTCGGACTCAAGGGGAGGGGCACACAGCCTGCACTGGCCGGTCCCTCTCTCTCCACTAGGGCCCATTAAGGCCCATTAGTCCCTGGGGGGTTCCGGTAACCCCTCCGGCACTCCAGTTTTCTCCGAGATCATCTGAAACCCTTCCGGTGTCTGAATGTAGCCGTCCAATATATCAATCTTTATGTATCAACCATTTCGAGACTCCTTGTCATGTCCGTGATCACATCCGAGACTCCGAACTACCTTCGGTACATCAAAACACATAAACTCATAATACCGATCGTCACCGAACATTAAGCGTGCGGACTCTATGGGTTTGATAACTATGTAGACATGACCGAGACTCATCTCCGGTCAATAACCAATAGCGGAACCTGGATGCTCATATTGGTTCCTACATGTTCAACGAAGATATTTATCGATCAAACCGCATAACAACATACGTTGTTCCCTTTGTCATCGGTATGTTACTTGCCCGAGATTCGATCGTCGGTATCCCAATACCTAGTTCAATCTCGTTAGCTGCAAGTCTATTTTCTCGTTCCGTAATACATCATCCCACAACTAACTCATTAGTTGCATTGCTTGCAAGGCTTATAGTGATGTGCATTACCGAGAGGGCCCAGAGATACCTCTCCGACAATCGGAGTGAGAAATCCTAATCTTGATCTATGCCAACTCAACAAGTACCATCATATACACCTGTAGAGCACCTTTATAATCACCCAGTTACGTTGTGACGTTTGGTAGCACACAAAGTGTTCCTCCGGTATTCGGGAGTTGCATAATCTCATAGTCATAGGAACATGTATAAGTCATGAAGAAAGCAATAGCAATATACTAAATGATCATGTGCTAAGCTAACTGATGGGTCAAGTCAATCACATCATTCTCTAATGATGTGATCCTGTTAATCAAATGACAACTCATGTCTATGGTTAGGAAACTTAACCATCTTTGATTCAACGAGCAAGTCAAGTAGAGGCATACTAGTGACACTCTGTTTGTCTATGTATTCACACATGTACTAAGTTTCCGGTTAATACAATTCTAGCATGAATAATAAACATTTATCATGATATAAGGAAATATAAATAACAACTTTATTATTGCCTCTAGGGCATATTTCCTTCAGTCTCCCACTTGCACTAGAGTCAATAGTCTAGTTCACATCGCCATGTGATTAGTTCACATCGTCCTGTGACTAATACCCAAAAGGTTTTACTAGATTCAATAATCTAGTTCACATCACCACGTGATTAACACCCAAAGAGTACTAAGGTGTGATCATGTTTTGCTTGTGAGAGAAGTTTAGTCAACGGGTCTGCCACATTCAAATCCATATGTATTTTGCAAATTTCTATGTCTACAATGCTCTACACGGAGCTACTCTAGCTAATTGCTCCCACTTTCAATATGTATCCGGATTGTGACTTAAAGTCATCCAGATCGGTGTCAAAGCTCGCATCGACGTAACTCTTTATGACGAACTCTTTATCACCTCCATAACTGAGAAATATTTCCTTAATCTTCTAAGGATAATTTTGACCGATGTCTAGTGATCTACTCCTAGATCACTATTGTACTCCTTTGCCAAACTCAGGGCAGGGTATACAATAGGTCTAGTACATAGCATAACATACTTTATAGAACCTATGACTGAGGCATAGGGAATGACTTTTCATTCTCTTTCTATTTTCTGCCGTGGTCGGCTTTTGAGTCTTTACTCGACTTCACACCTTGCAACACAGGCAAGAACTCCTTCTTTGACTGTTCCATCTTGAACTACTTCAAAATATTGTCAAGGTATGTACGCATTGAAAATATATCAAGCATCTTGATCTATCTCCATAGATCTTGGTGCTCAATATGTAAGTAGCTTCACCAAGGTCTTTCTTTGAAAAACTCCTTTCAAACACTCCTTTATGCCTTCCAGAAAATTCTACATTATTTCCGATCTACAATATGTCATTCACATACACTTATCAGAAATGTTGTAGTGCTCCCACTCACTTTCTTGTAAATACAGGCTTCACCGCAAGTCTGTATAAAACCATATGTTTTGATCACTTTATCAAAGCATATATTCCAGCTCCGAGATGCTTGCACCAGTCCATAGATGGATCGCTGGAGCTTGCTCACTTTCTTAGCACCTTTTGGGATCAACAAAACCTTCTGGTTGCATCATATACAACTCCTCTTTAAGAAATCCATTAAGAAATGCAGTTTTGACATCCGTTTGCCAGATTTCATAAAATGCAGCAACTACTAACATGATTTGGACAGACTTTTAAGCATCGCTATGAGTGAGAAAATCTCATCGTAGTCAACACCTTGAACTTGTCGAAAACATTTTGCGGCAATTCGAGCTTTGTAGATAGTAACACTACTATCATTGTCCGTCTTCCTCTTGAAGATCCATCTATTCTCAATGATTCACCGATCATCGGGCAAGTCAATCAAAGTCCATACTTTGTTCTCATACATGGATCCCATCTCAGAATTCATGGCCTCAAGCCATTTTGTGGAATCTGGGCTCATCATCGCTTCCTCATAGTTCGTAGGTTCATCATGGTCTAGTAACATGATTTCCAGAACAGGATTACCGTACCACTCTGGTGCGGACCGTACCCTGCCTACGAGGTTCGGTAGTAGCTTGATCTAAAGTTTCATGATCATCATCATTAGCTTCCTCACTAATTGGTGTAGGAATCACTAGAACTGATTTCTGTGATGAACTACTTTCCAATTCGGGAGAAGGTACAATTACCTCATCATGTTCTACTTTCCTCCCACTCACTTCTTTCGAGAGAAACTCCTTCTCTAGAAAGGATCCATTCTTAGCAACAAAATATCTTGCCCTCGGATCTGTGATAGAAGGTGTACCCAACTGTCTCCTTTGGGTATCCTATGAAGACACATTTCTCCGATTTGGGTTCGAGCTTATTGTTTGAAACTTTTTCTCATAAGCATCGCAACCCCAAACTTTAAGAAACGATAGCTTAGGTTTCTTTCCAAAGCATAGTTCATACGGTGTCATCTCAACGGATTTAGATGGTGCCCTATTTAACGTGAATTCAGTTGTCTCCAATGCATAACCCCAAAATGATAGTGGTAATCGGTAAGAGACATCATAGATCGCACCATATCCAATAAAGTACGATTACGACGTTCGGACACACCATTACGCTATGGTATTCCAGGTGGCATGAGTTGCGAAACTATTCCGCATTGTTTCAAATGAAGACCAAACTCGTAACTCAAAATATTCTTCTCCACAATCAGATCGTAGAAACTTTATTTTCTTGTTATGATGATTTTCCACTTCACTCTGAAATTATTTGAACTTTTCAAATGTTTCAGATTTATGTTTCATCAAGTAGATATACCCATATCTGCTCAAATCATATGTGAAGGTTTGAAAATAACGATACCTGCCGCGAGCCTCAACACTCATCGGACTGCATACATCATTATGTATTATTTCCAACAAGTCTGTTGCTCACTCCATTGTTCTGGAGAACGGAGTCTTAGTCATCTTGCCCATGAGGCATGGTTCACAAGCATCAACTGATTCATAATCAAGTGATTCCAAATGCCCATCAGCATGGATTTTCTTCATGCACTTTACACCAATATGACCTAAACGGCAGTGCCCCAAATAAGTTGCACTATCATTATTAACTTTGCATCTTTTGGCTTCAATATTATGAATATTTGTATCACTACGATTGAGATTCAATAAACCATTCACCTTGGGTGTATGACCCTTGAAGGTTTTATTCATATAAACAGAACAACAATTATTCTCTAACTCTAAATGAATAACCGTATTGCAATTATCATGATCAAATCATATTCATGCTTAACGCAAGCACCAAATAACATTTATTTAGGTTCAACACTAATCTCAAAAGTATAGGGAGTGTGCGATGATGATCATATCAATCTTGGAACCACTTCCAACACACATCGTCACTTCACCCTTAACAAGTCTCTGTTCATTCTGTAACTCCCGTTTCGAGTTACTAATCTTAGAAACTGAACTAGTGTCAAATACTGAGGGGTTGCTATAAACACTAGTAAAGTACACATCAATAACATGTATATCAAATATACCTTTGTTCACTTTGCCATCCTTCTTATCCACCAAATACTTGGAGCAGTTCTGCTTCCAGTGACCAGTCCCTTTGCAGTAGAAGCACATAGTCTCAGGCTTAGGTCTAGACTTGGGCTTCTTCACTTGAGCAGCAACTTGCTTGCCGTTCTTCTTGAAGTTCCCCTTCTTCCCTTTGCCCTTTTCTTGAAACTAGTGGTCTTGTCAACCATCAACATTTGATGCTTTTCTTGATTTCTACCTTCGTCGATTTCAGCATCACGAAGAGCTTGGCAATCTTTTCTGTTATCCCTTGCATATTATAGTTCATCATAAAGTTCTAGTAACTTGGTGATAGTGACTAGAGAACTCTGTCAATCACTATCTTATCTGGAAGATTAACTCCCACTTGATTCAAGTGATTGTAGTACTCAGACATTCTGAGCACATGCTCACTAGCTGAGCTATTCTCCTCCATCTTGTAGTCAAAGAACTTGTCAGAGGTCTCATACCTCTCGACTCGGGCATGAGTCTAAAATACCGATTTCAGCTCTTGGAACATCTCATATGCTCCATGACATTTCAAAACATTTTTGAAGTCCCGTTTCTAAGCCGTAAAGCATGGTGCACTAAACTATTAAGCAGTCATCATACCGAGCTTTGTCAACATTCATAACGTGTGCATCTGCTCCTGCAATAGGTCTGTCACCTAGCGGTGCATCAAGGACATAATTCTTCTATGCAGCAATGAGGATAATCCTCAGATCACGGACCTACTCCGCATCATTGCTACTAACATTTTTCAACATAGTTTTTCTCTAGGAATATATCAAAATAAATGGGGAACTTTCTTGCGAGCTATTGATGTACAACATAGATATGCAAATACTATCAGGACTAAGTTCATGATAAATTAAAGTGCAATTAATCATGTTACTTAAGAACTCCCACTTAGATATATATATATATATATCCCTCTAGTCATCTAAATGATCACGTGATCCAAATCAACTAAACCATGTCCGATCATCACGTGAGATGGAGTAGTTTTCAATGGTGAACATCACTATGTTGATCATATCTACTATATGATTCACGTTCGACCTTTCAGTCTCCAGTGTTCCGAGGCCATATCTGCATATGCTAGGCTTATCAAGTTTAACCTGAGTATTCTGCGTGTGCAAAACTAGCTTGCACCCATTGTATGTGAACGTAGAGCTTATCACACCCGATCATCACGTGGTGTCTCAGCACGAAGAACTGTCGCAACGGTGCATACTCAGGGAGAACACTTATACCTTCAAATTTTAGTAAGGGGTCATCTTATAAAGCTACCGCCTAACTAAGCAAAATAAGATGTATAAAAGATAAACATCACATGCAATCAAAATATGTGACATGATATGGCCATCATCATCTTGTGTCTTTGATCTCCATCTGCAAAGTACCGTTATGATCTCCATTGTCACCGGCATGACACCATGATCTCCATCATCTTGATCTCTATCAACGTGTCGTCACATGGTCGTCTCGCCAACTATTGCTCTTGCAACTATTGCTATCACAAAGCGATAAAGTAAAGCAATTATTTGGCGCTTGCATCTTATGCAATAAAGAGACTACCATAAGGCTTGATCTGGGGTGCTATGGTTAAATGGTAATCATCGTTTGAAGTTTACTGCAGAAAACTTGGTTGTGCACTGGTGATTAACATGAACGTTATTGGAGCCAAAGAGTTTGTTTGGGTGATCAGCTTAGGAATGACTATAATCCTGTTAACTTTGAGAAGATTTGGATCAAGGTTTAACATAGTTGCTTTGCAACTGACCCGGATGGTCCAGAAAATGGATCAAGATGATGCACTCAAATGGTGATTCCACTTGGGCTGAAATTAGGAAAGGCTTGATGATTTGGACAGATAGAGGTTCTGTAAAAATTTCATACCAATTGGATTCACCAAAATGGTACTTCTTTCATAGCTATTCTCTCTATCTAGAAACTTGCAAAAACCCTAGAGAAATATTGGCTTGATGAATTGGTCCCAAATTTGGAGGAGAGATGTTATTTCGGCAGGAGCACAATCTGGTAGTTTCTCAGAATTAATGAAGCAGTATAAAATATGCTTGCTTCACAACCTAAAAATATTAACATAATCAAATATTTGATCCCCTGCTCACATATATGATTGTATGGGGCTAAAATTTGGAGGAGTGTGATGATATGAGCACATTAAGGAGTGTGAAAAAATTCAACTTATTTGGAAACTCCTAGCTAGTACTTCCTTCACAATGCCTTCTTTCTGACACAAAGTTTGAAAAATGGCTGAGGAAGATTGGCTAGTAAAATAAAGTTGAATTTTGGCATGAGGAAATGATTTGGACGTAGGAGAATGCCCAAAAGTCTTGGGAGCAATCAGGAAAGGATAGGTGGCACTTCCTTCACAGAAAGCCACACTAGACAGAAATGAAGAATAATTATTGGGGAATTATTCTTGGGCTAGGGCAGGAAAGTTTGGGCATATTTGAGCAAAATATGACCCAAAGAGATTAGGAGAATTAATTGGCATTTTTGGGAGTGACAGAAATATAGGTTTTTTCACAACCTAGGGCAGAGAGGGTTATTCCTTTAATAAAAAAGGAATATTCCTGAGAAAAGAATTTTATGGTGTGGCTAGAATGGAAAAGGAATGATCTTTGGAAAGTTTTGAGAATGATGAGCCACATGGGAGCGGAATGAGGATGATTTCCCAGGTGGCAAGGCCACAGAACCACTCCAAAAAGAAAAATAGAGCAAAAACCAATAAATCAAAAAGAAAAAGAAAAGGGCCAAAAGCCAGGCTGTTACAACTCTTACCCCCTTAAAGAAATCTCGTCCTAGAGATTTGGTTGCTCAAGGAACATGTATGACTTGAGGACACCATTTCCAACTCAGGTATCCATTTCCTTTATTTATTGCTCCCCCAAAAATTTCAGATGATCAACTTACCTTGCTATAGGGTGGCTTGCTTCACCTTTCTCAAATCTAGTCATATTTTTGCTCATGTACCAATTCCTTTTTACTGACATTGATTCCCCATACCTGTGGTGGTACCTAATGGATCGGAGTATAAGTTTTCTTTTGGTCATGAAAACCTTTTTACTTCTGTCATGGGGTTGCTTCAAATAAATTCAGGCCTTCTGGTTTCAATAAATGCTAAAAATTAATCATGGCCATCTTCTGACAGGATCTGACTGCTCATAGGTGGTACTGATTTATTTTGATTTATTCCTTTGGCTCGAGCATGAGATATGTGCCAAAGATTCGACCGCCTTTTGTCGAGAGCAATATACCGGCGTATGGAGTTATAGTTCTGTCATACCTAAAATATTTACATCTTGAGACTGGCCCGACAGGGGGCTGATGGACAAATGCTTTTCCCGACAGACTGACCGTGTACTTGATTCTGTTGGTGAGTATACCGGGTCTGAGTTGATTGTTCGGCTTTTGATTTTCTCATTTTTTCGGTA
This sequence comes from Triticum urartu, assembly GCF_056163025.1. Classification (NCBI taxonomy): domain Eukaryota; kingdom Viridiplantae; phylum Streptophyta; class Magnoliopsida; order Poales; family Poaceae; genus Triticum; species Triticum urartu. Next base: position 391,959,342 of record NC_141874.1, on the reverse strand, counting down.
TACCAGTTGGATTTCTTTACACTAACCATTTCAAGCGGGTCAACGGGATATGAAATCCTTGTAAAAACAGAGTAGGCCGCAGAGAGTATGCCTTTGTGGATCCATATGGAATTACGGCCTCCAACTAATTTGGGTATCTGGACCCTGATGGTCGTGCAAAAATCATCATACCTTTGCTCTCAATCTCACCCTTTAACAGTCATGATTTTTTTCTTAAGATACCTTACTGAAATAACTTGGCCACACCTGTCCTTGATTCTTCATATGACCATGGATGTGATTTGTGCAATATTTTTTACGTTATTCCTTGTGCCTGTTTTCTGACCTGGGTCCGCACACGTATGACATATACCGGGGTTTGTAGCTGTACGGAGCTCATTGTTGAGGCCAATCACTGAAGAAGGTGACAAGGTTTTAGGATATCTTCTTGTCAGTTAAGGGAATAATGACCTTGATGACCATTGTCAAGACTGTTGATTCTGTGATGTCATCCCCAGATCTTGTCGATTCTTATAATTCATGAGATGTAATGCCATATACTGCCAACCCACGCATAATCTCTGAGGATGGTGTAATAGTGTGATACTGACGCAGATTGAATGGCTTACGAGAGAAGCCATCCGAGTAGCTTGCTGAGGAAGACTTGTTAACTTCTGCTCAAATCTTTTGTTTGGGTATCGTGCAGAAGAAGGCTCTATAGCTTACACACGAAGCTTGGTCTGATTATTGTGCTGGAGAAGCCTGAGTTCCGTACTTGAGAAGCTTCTCCTCGGGTTTGCTTGTTGAGAAAAATTCATTTCCGTCTGTCAGAAGCTTTTACCGAGGTATCTTGCTGAGAAAGACCGGGTATCTTGGACTAGAAACTGTTCACATATCATGTTGAGGAAAATTGAGGAGCCTTGCTTCATAAATTTCTTCCAATAACGTGTGGAAGAAGACTGAGTTTCTTACATCCAAAGCTTCATACTAATATGCAGACTAAAATCTACACACACGCCCATAATATTCTGAGGCTGATTATTTCCATGAGAAAATTTGTTTGACTGTCTTCCTTGAGCGTATCACATTCTGACGTTATTTCGGATGATAATATATTTCAAGCAGCATGCATTGCTGAGCCAAAATTTTGTATATGATCCATACCTTTGACTGAAAATATAACGTTGAGCTTGTACCTGACTTGTCTTGCTGCTTGACTTCATCATTACTACTCTGAGGATTTTGTACTGATGGAGACTTGAGGCTGATAGTCAATCCAATACGCCATTGGTATTCTGAGCAGATATTAATGCTATAATGCAGTCGACTGGGCAGACTATACTGTTTAGCTGGGCTTCTTCCAAATATTCCAAACCCTTATTGCTTCTTCAAATCCGGTGTTGGTTGATGAGAAACTCTTTATAGGGCTGTCGGGGATATACCCCGCGGTATGAACCAGCCGGATATATGACCCGGCCGGACTTGGCGTTTCATTGGTAACCCGCCAGAGGATTGGCGACTCGCATGTCTCATGGTTCACTCCTGTGACGACTCACGAGCATGAAGACTCATTGGTGACCCGGTGAGTGTTTCAGATGGATGACAAGGCCCAAGGCCCAGAAGGCCGGCTCATGTTATGATGGGACGGATTAAGAGGAAAGACATAAGGAATATTCTCCTACAAAGGAAGCAAGACTAGGACTCCACTTGTAATAGAGTAATCCTAATCCTACTAGGACTAGTCATGTAACCCGCCCCTTGAACATATATAAGGAGGGGCAGGGCACCCCAAGAGGGACAAGAAACAATCTCTAGGGCTAGACACAACTAAAGGGGAGCCGGCTTATGCGGCGACTCTTTCATGAGCATAATGAGATCTAGCCACAAACAGCATGTAGGGCTATTACCGGATGATGTTTCCCGGGGCCCGAAGCTGTCTAAATCCTTGTCTTATGTTGCGTCTCTCGATTCCGCTCAACCCCTCTCAAGCACCTACAAAGATGCGTTGGCCTCACGACTAAGTCCTCACACTAGGAAATCTGCCGTGACAATTCCACGACAGTTGGCACCCACCGTGGGGCCTGCGCACGGTGGTGTTGAGTTCTTGGAGGGATTTTTCTCAGGGATGGAGAAGTTCGTAATTTTCCGATGAAGAAGAGATGGTCAGAATCTACATCAACTCCAAGTTCATCGATCAAGATTGAAAAAGTTTGAGTGGCTGCATAAATTGGATAGAAATCAAAAAAAATTCGCTGGCAGAGCACGTCAGCTATGGGCGATCTATCATATAAGTTTTAGGCAGCACTTGTTGACTCTGAGTTATGGCTGCTCGTGAAGTATCGAGCAAAATGACAAGTCCCATTGAAATTTCCATATTGAGCCGGCCGCGCAGCCCTTGCAATCGAAAAGAGTCAGCATGGAACAACGAGAGCCGCCGGATGACATTGGGTTCAAATTATTGTCTGTCCTCAGCCACCGTCTATGCGATCCTTCAACTCATAGATCCTACCAGAGATCTACAGGGGCTATGTTTTTTCTCCATTGGGTAGGTGATTGGAATAAGTCGCCTGTAATGCCCGGATAATCATGCTACAGTAATCCCACGCTAATCATGCCATGTCACCTCGGTTACTGTTGCTAACCTCGCAATGATTCGAAACCATTTCAAATTTAAATTCTAAATAAGTCAAACGACAAATGTTTTCAAAATATTAAACTAAAATGTTGGGAGTGTGCAAATAAATGCTTAGGTATTTATGGTGAGGGAACCGTGCTTTTATAGGAAACCTAAATCCATAAAATGAAATAAAGCAGTAAAGAAATAAATACAAGAAAATGCAAAACAGAAAACAAAAAAACAAAAAGGAGAAAGCCCCCCCCTTAACTGGGCCGACTGACCCAGCTGGCCACCGCGCCCCCACTTGGGCCTCAACCACCGAGCCGACCCACCCCACGCCCCACTCCCTTATACCCCCACTACCCAGGGTCCCGAAACCCTAACCCACCACTCTCCCCCCCACGTCGTTCCCCTCCTCCCCCCGATCCAGATCGGATCGGGGCTCGCTCGCACGCGCGCGCCTCGAGCCCGACGACCCCGCCGCCTGGACCTCGCCGGCGCCTCTTCCCCGTCGGCCTGCTTCTACTCTCCGTCCCCATCGTCCTGTCCTCTTCCCCGAGTCGCTCCCCGCGCCCCACTGCCCTTGCCCTGCGAATCCCGGTGAGTACCCCCGCCGTTGCGCCCGCTTGCCCCGCCTACGCGCCGTACGCGTACGCGCGTGCTCGTCGGCAGCCCCGCACTGCTCCGCTCGTGCACGCCGCTCGGGGCCGCGCCCCGCCCTTGTCCCTGCATCGCCGCCCGCACCCCGCGGCCACGCGATGCGCCCGCAAACCTCTTTGCTCCGGCCACCACCCACGGCCGCCTCCTCCCATGCTGCTTGCTCGCGGCCGACCCCCCCCCCCCCCCGCTCGCCGCTGCTGCTCGCTGCGGAGCTCGGCCGCGCGCCCGCTCCCCTGGTGCTGCTCCCCCCGCCTCCCTGCCGCCGCAGTGGTCGCGCCCCTCCCGCTGGCTCCTCTGCCACGCTTGCCGGCGCCGTCCCACCCCGCCTCTGTCGCTGCTTGCCATCGCCTCCATGCCGCCGGGCCACGCCGGCTCCGCCCACGGTTGCCATGGCCGCGCCCCCCGGACCTCGCCACCGCCGCCCTGCTCCCCCCCCGCTGCTGCAGCACGCCTTGCGCGCGCCTCCCCCACCGGCGCCTCCCGCCGGCGGTTCCCGACGAGCCCCCGCACTCCGGCCGCGGTCACGGCCACCGGCGCCAAGCCGAGCGCCTGCACCTTCGCCCGCGTGCCCCTGGGCATACGCCCAAGTGGGGCGCGCCCGTAACCGTCGCCCGCGCCCTGTATGGACTGGGCCTATGACACATGGGCCTCGCCCGGAGAACGTTTAAAGAAAGAAAAGGATTAAAAAATAATAACAAATAAATTAATTAATTGAACTAATTAATCCTGATTAGATTAACCTAATCAATTAACTAAACCCTAATTAACTTAACAGAGTATGACAGGTGGGTCCCACTCGACCCACGCGTCAGTTTGACCCAATCAACCCCTGTTGATTGCTGATGTCAGCATGACATGATGCTGATGTCATAAATCCAATTTCGAATTAAATTAAATAATTAATTAAATTCCAGAAATTAATAAAATCTTTAGAAAATCATATCTTTTAATCCGTAACTCGGATTAAATTATTTTCAACATGAAAGTTGCTCAGAACGGCGAGACAAATCCGGATGTGCATCCTGTTCGTCCACCACGCATCCCTAGCATAGCGAGCACGCAACTTTCCCCCTCCGGTTCATCTGTCCGAAAATGGGAAACACCGAGAATACTTCCCCGGATGTTTTCCCCCTTCACCGGTACCACCTCGTACCGCGTTAGGGCACACCTAGCATCACGCTTTGTCATTTCATGCATCGTCATGCATTTGTTTGCATTATATTTATTGTTTCTTCCCCCTCTTCTCTCTCTAGACACCGAGACCGACGCCTCTGCTACCCAGTACGACTACGGTGTTGACAACCCCTCTCTCTTGCCAGAGCAACCAGGCAAGCCCCCCCCCCCCTTGATCACCAGATATCGCCTACTCTCCTCTATACTGCTTGCATTAGAGTAGTGTAGCATGTTACTGCTTTCTGTTAATCATATTCTGATGCATAGCCTGTCATTGTTGCTACAACTGTTGATACCTTACTTGCAATCCTAAATGCTTACTATAGGATGCTAGTTTGCCATCAGTGGGCCTACATTCTTGTCCGTCTGCCATGTTATACTATCGGGCCGTGATCACTCGGGAGGTGGTCACGGGTATATACTTATATACATAATATATGATACTTGTGGTGACTAAAGACGGGTCGGCTCGTAGGAGTACCCGCGAGTGATTCACGGATTGGGTCCGAAAGGACGTTTGTCCCGACGGCCCTCTGAGTGGATCTTTGTGGCGGAGCGACATGGTAGGTTGAGACCACCTAGGAGAGAGGTGGGCCTGGCCCTGGTCGGCGTTCGCGGTTATTTCAAGATAACAAGTTTAACGATATCTTGGTATTTGATCTGAGTCTGGCTACTGGCCTATACGCACTAACCATCTACGCGGGGAGAGTTATGGGCACTCGATGTCGTGGTATCAGCCGAAGCCTTCGTGACGTCAGCGACTGAGCGGCGCACGCCGGATTGGACTGGAACGCCTGCTAGGCTAGGTCTACTTCCGGCCGCCCTCACAACGTGCAGGTGTGCAATGGGCGATGGGCCCAGACCCCTACGCCATAGAATTTAGACCGGCGTGCTGATCTCTCTATTGTTCCTAGGTAGGGCTGCGGCGTGTTGATTTTCCGAGGCCGGGCATGACCCAGGAAATTGTCCAGACAAAGGGGATCGAGCGTGTTGGGTTATGTGGTGCACCCCTGCAGGGAAGTTAATCTATTCGAATAGCCATGATCTTCAGTAACAGGACGACTTGGAGTTGTACCTTGACCTTATGACAACTAGAACCGGATACTTAATAAAACACACCCTTCCAAGTGCCAGATACAACCGTTGATCACTCTCTCACAGGGCGACGAGGGGAGGATCATCGGTTAGGATTATGCTACACGTTGCTACTTGGTGAATTTACCATCTACTCTCTTCTCCTGATACAAGATGGAGGTGGCCAGAAGCGTAGTCTTCGACAGGACTAGCTATCCCCCTCTTATTCCGGCATTCTGTAGTTTAGTCCACATATGATACCCCTTTTCCATTTGATACCAATGCATACATATGTAGTGTAGCTCCTTGCTTGCGAGTACTTTGGATGAGTACTCACGGTTGCTTTGCTCCCTCTTTTCCCCCTTTCTATACTCGATTGCTACGACCAGACGTTGGAGCCCAGGAGCCAGACGCCACTGTCGATGACGACTACTACTACTCGGGAGGTGCCTACTACTACGTGCAGCCCGCTGACGACGACCAGGAATAGTTTAGGAGGATCCCAGGCAGGAGGCCTGCGCCTCTTTCGATCTGTATCCCAGTTTGTGCTAGCCTTCTTAAGGCAAACTTGTTTAACATGTGTTTGTACTCAGATATTGTTGTTTCCGCTGACTCGTCTATGATCGAGCTCTTGTATTCGAGCCCTCGAGGCCCCTGGCTTGTAATATGATGCTTGTATGACTTATTTTATATGTAGAGTTGTGTTGTGATATCTTCCCGTGAGTCCCTGATTTTGATCGTACACGTTTGCGTGTATGATTAGTGTATGATCAAATCGGTTGCGTCACAAGTTGGTATCAGAGCCGACTGCATGTAGGAATCCCCCTTCCACACTCCTTGGCCGAAGTCGAGTCTAGACATTACAAAAACTTTTACTAACATGGCTGTGTGCCTTACGGGCCCACGTCGCCAACTGGGTGGTATTAGGATCTTTTACTCCTCGATCCTTACTCTAGGACTCTGAACTCTGTTCTACTCGGGTTAAACGATTTTACTAACTCTAACATTAGGATCCCGTGACCACGTTCACCCCAAAGTTGGATAAACCCTAGTTATTCTTTAGAGTAGTATTTGAACATTATCCACATTGTCATTTGACTCCTGTGAAAACATCTTTGTTTTCAGATGGAACCCACGAGACATGTCGTGCGCCACACGACGGCCATTGGTGCCTCAGGATCACCTGCTGTGTTGGTTCAGATGATGACCTATCTGGGTTATCACTGGCACCCTGAGTACACCGTCTACGAGGAGTACCAGGACTTCAACCAGGAGCAGTATCGTGCCACCGTCCACCTCTACTCTCGGGAGTATGACTCTACTACCGTGCTGCACACTGCTCATGGTGTTGGAGTGACTATCGACATGGCGGTCCATGATGCTGCTTATGCTGCTCTGACACGTCTTCGTGGAGAGTATTAGGAGTTGGACACCTCCCCCTTCAAGCACATTGCGATCGCATCCGATGTTGGTGCGGAGGGATACTACACTGCTGCCTACTCCACCGTCACCCGAGAGCCCTTCTACCATTAGAACCTGGTTCTGCATGCTGATGGGCTGGATAGACCTAACTGAGCTCTTCGCCATGAGTTGTACACCACCCGTCAGCACCTGTACCGTGCTATGACGCTGTTGCACCCCTCTGTCCGATCTGGTGATATGTCGCGATCTGCAATCTACCCTGCCAGGACCGTGATGCCCCAGGTTGTCGGCTGGCCAGATGTGGGAGGCTACTCTCCCGCACTTGGTCCTCTCCAGCCACCTGCGCATCAGGTTCCGCACCAGAGTATCCGCGGACCCCAGGCTACTCGCGTGGAGGTCTTCCCTTCGCGTCACTACCAGCTGTCAGGCTACACCTACCTCCACAGTTCCTCCTGGGACTGATGTAGGCTTGCCTGTTAGTGTTAGATGCATTCGCCACGAGCCTGCGTGCCACCTATGATGTTCTTAGCCTATGTACTGAACCTTGTGTACCGAACTCTATGCATGATCTCTTTGGTAAGATATGCCAACTACTATGTAGTATCTATCGTGTTCCTTTCATTATGCATGTTTCATCATGAATGATTTTTGCCCTTGCGAATTCTCAATGTTGAACTACCCCTGTTATATATTGGCAGGATGGTTAGACCAGGTGGTCGTGGTCATGGTGGCCATGCCCCACCATCACCTGAGTACATGGCTGGTATGATCCAACAGTTAGAGCTGAACCACCAATTCATGGAAAATATGATGGCTCAGTTTCCTCGCCCCAATATGAACCAGCAGCCAGCCCAAGTGACTCTGCAGGATTTCATGCGCCTCAACCCAACTGTGTATCGCAGCTCAACTCAGCCTCTGGATGCTGATGACTGGCTTCGTGACATCACCTACGAGATGGAGTCTGCTGATGTAGCCCCTGCCAGCTATGTCACCTTTGCTTCCTTCTTCTTGAAGGGACCCGCTGCTCAATGGTGGGACAGCCACAGGCATACTCTGCCAGTTGGAACAATCATCACCTGGCCAGACTTCCAAGCTGCTTTCTATGCTCGCTACATTCCTCAGGGAGTCATGGACCATAAAAAGCGTGAGTTCCGCAACCTCACCCAAGGCAACAAAACTGTTGAAGCTTATCAGCGGGAGTTTCTTGACTTGTCCCACTATGCTGAAGAAGACATTGCAACTGATGCACGCAGACGGGAGAAGTTCCGTGATGGCCTTCAAGCTGACATCAAGCTTGCACTCCTAGTGCATGACTTTGCTGATTTCGCCACCCTGGTGAACAAGCCAATCAATGTCGTAACTGGTCTGCAGGAATACCAGAGCTCTCACAGGTGCAACCGTGACACGGGCTCATCTTCGGGCCCGCCCTCGCAGAAGCGTAAGATATGGATTCCCAACAGCATGTACCAGCCAACTGCACCTGCCCCAAGGCAGTCCTATGCTGCACCTCGTCTGCCTACTCCTCCAACTAGGCATCCAAGGCTTCCAGCTCCACCACCCCAAGCTCCTGTTCCCACTCCCAATAATGGTTTGTGCTTCAGGTGTGGTCAACCAGGGCACCGTGCTAGGGAATGCAACCAAAACCAGAATCAACTGGCCCTCCCAGCAACTAGCCATGGAAGCAACCAGCCCCGCAACAACAATGCCAAGTCTTATGGTCGTGTTCATGCCAACCACGTTGATCTCAATGAAGTTCTAGACCAGCCCGCTACTGTGATGGGTACACTCCTCGTAAATTCAGCACCAGCATCTTTTTTATTTGATACAAGTGCATCACATTCATTCATGTCAGAGGATTTTGCATTCATGCATGGCATTAAAAGAGGACATGAACACTTCGCTATTAGTACACACTCCCGCGGGCCAATGTCGGACCTCCATGATTTGCAACGACGTCCCCGTTGAAATCGAAGGACTGGAATTCCTTGTCTCTCCCGTCGTACTGAAGTCCTGTAGCATCGACCTCATTCTGGGAATGGATTGGTTGAAAGCGCATACTGCTTCTATAGTTTGCGCCACTAAGGTCGTCCATCTGCTACACCCTTCTGATGAAATAATTGCTTACCAAGCTCATCTAGTTCAGAACACTGAGGCACGGCTTTATGCCTTGAATTCATTGAACGCTGCACCACTTGAGGGCATTGAAAACATTCCCGTTGTTCATGAATTCCAAGACGTTTTCCCAGAAGAACTTCCAGGGATTCCCCCTGCTAGAGCTGTCGAATTCATCATCGACTTGAAACCCGGCACCACCCCTATAGCCAAACGACCCTACAAGATGCCGCCACATGAACTCATTAAGCTTAAGGAGAAAATCGGCAAATCTCTTGTCAAAGGTTTCATTCACCCTAGTTGCTCTCCTTGGGGAGCACCTTCCCTCTTTGTTAAGAAGAAGAATGGGACGAACCGATTAGTCCAAGACTACCGTCCTATAAACCAAGCTACCATTCAGAATAAATATCCTCTTCCTCGGATCAATGATCTTTATGATCAACTGGCTGGTTCCTCAGTGTTCTCCAAACTCGACTTGAGGTTGGGTTACCACCAGATCCGTGTTCGTGAAGAGGACATCCCAAAAACCGCCTTCGTGACTCGGTATGGATCATACGAGTACACCGTCATGTCATTCGGCTTAACGAATGCTCCAGCCACTTTCTCTCGCCTGATGAATTATATATTCATGGATTACCTCGACAAGTTCGTCGTGGTTTATCTGGATGATATCCTAGTATTTTCCAAGAACAAATAAGAACATGCTGAACATCTTCGTCTTGTGCTGGAAAAGCTTCAAGAGCGTCAACTGTATGATAAGTATTCCAAGTGTGAATTCTGGCTCCCCGAAGTAACCTATCTTGGGCATGTCATCTCCAAGGATGGTATTGCCATCAACCCTGAATGAGTTCAGGCTACTCTCGATTGGACTCCTCCGAAGAATGTCAAGCAAGTCCAAATTTTTCTCGGTGTCGCCAGCTATTATCGTCGATTCGTTGAGAACTTCTCCAGGATTGCCAGGCCTCTGACTAATCTGTTGCATAAGGGTGTCAAGTTCGAATGGACAGACAAGTGTCAGGAAAGTTTCCAGGCGCTCAAAGACAAGTTAACTTCTGCCCAAGTGCTTGCTCCACCTGATACTAAGAAGGACTTCATCATTTACTGCGACGCTTCTCGTCAAGGATTAGGCTGTGTCCTAATGCAAGAGCGCAGAGTGATTGCTTATGCCTCTCGTCAACTGCGCTCTCATGAAGAAAACTACCCAGTTCACGACCTCGAGCTTGCTGGTGTCATTCATGCACAGAAGCAGTGGCGACATTAAATTCTGAAGTATCTGTTTACTCAGCCAGACCTGAACCTCCATCAGCATAGATGGATGGAGACTATTGCAGACTTTGACGTTGGTATATCCTATACCCCAGGAAAGGCTAATGTAATGGCTGATGCCTTGAGCCACAAGTCTTACTGCAACCACCTCCAGGTTCACAAAGTTCAGCCCTCGCTTGTCGAAGAATTTAGAAAGATGAACATTTATATTGTTCCTCCTGGAGCACTCGCTCCCCCTCCCCCAGAGTTTCAAAAGATGAATCTTTGTGTTGTTACTAAGGGTTCTCTAAATACCCTGGCTGTCGTACCAGATCTCGTAGGTGGTATAAAGACTATTCAAGGTTATGACTCTGAGGTCCATAAGATTAAACGCCATCTAGCAGAAGGAAAGCCCTCATTCTTCACTATCGCCGATGATGGCGCCTTGTACTTCAAAGGCCGCCTAGTTGTACCACGTTCAAGGAAAAACCTGGATCAGACTAAAAAGGTTATGAAAGAAGCTCATGATACGCCTTTGTCTATTCATCCTGGTAGTACAAAGATGTACCAGGACATCCGTCAGAGATTCTGGTGGTCTAATATGAAGCAAGACATTGCTCGATATGTTGCTGAGTGTGACGTTTGCCGTCGTATCAAAGCAGAGCATCAAAGGCCTGCTGGAACTCTACAACCTATCTCTATTCCTGAATGGAAATGGGACCATGTTGAAATGGACTTCGTCACTGGATTTCCCAAGTCGCAGAAAGGTAATGATGCTATTCTTGTCGTCATTGACCGGCTTTCTAAAGTTGCACATTTTCTGGCGGTCAAAGAAACAATCACTGCTAGCCAGCTTGCAACTCTCTACATGTCCAGAATTGTTTCACTTCACGGTATTCCACTGGTTATTAATTCAGACCGTGGTAGCTTATTCACTTCAAGATTCTGGGCAAGTTTCCAAGAAGCTATGGGAACTCATCTGTCGTTCAGTACTGCGTTTCATCCTCAGTCGCAAGGTCAGGTTGAATGTGTCAACCTAGTTCTCGAAGACATGCTTCGAGCTTGTGTAGTTTCCTTCGGCAAGAAATGGGATGAATCTCTTCCATATGCCGAGTTCTCTTATAATAATAGCTATCAAGCTAGTCTGAAGATGTCCCCCTTCGAAGTGTTATATGGACGAAAGTGTCGGACCCCTCTAAACTGGTCAGAAACTGGGGAACGTCCACTCTTCGGTCCGGATGTTATCCAACAGGCCGAAGAACAAGTTTGCATTATTCGCGAGAATCTCAAGACTGCTCAGTCACGTCAGAAAAGTCAGTATGACCGTCATCACCAAGACATGGTCTATCAACCTGGCGAAAAGGCTTATCTTCGAGTTACACCAATGAAGGGTGCTCACCGCTTCAGAATCAAGGGCAAGCTAGCTCCCCGCTATATTGGTCCTTTCACTATTCTCGAGAGGCGTGGAAAAGTGGCATATCAACTGGAGCTTGCGCCGAACCTTTCTCACGTTCACGATGTGTTCCACGTGTCACAGCTCTGCCGTTGCTTCAAGGACCCAATCCGGGCAGTGGATCATGAGGTGCTCGAATTACAACAGGACCTCTCCTATAAAGAGCACCCGGTCCGCATTCTGGACCAAGCTGAACACCGCACGCGTCACAAGGTGATCAAGTTCCTCAAAGTCCAGTGGTCGCGTCACTCTGAAGATGAAGCCACTTGGGAACGCAAGGACCGCGTGCGTCCCCACACTGTTTCCTTCTACCTCCTAAATCTCGGGACGAGATTTCTTGTAGTGGAGGAGATTTGTAACGCCCGGATAATCATGCTACAGTAATCCCATGCTAATCATGCCACGTCACCTCGGTCACTGTTGCTAACCTCGCAATGATTCGAAACCGTTTCAAATTTAAATTCTAAATAAGTCAAGCGACAAAAGTTTTCAAAATATTAAACTAAAATGTTCGGAGTGTGCAAACAAACGCTTAGGTATTTATGGTGAGGGAACCGTGCTTTTATAGGAAACCTAAATCCATAAAATGAATTAAAACAGTAAAGAAATAAATAAAAGAAAATGCAAAACAGAAAACAAAAAAACAAAAACGAGAAAGCCCCCCCCCCCATCAACTGGGCCGACTGGCCCAGCTGGCCACCGCGCCCCCACTTGGGCCTCAACCACCGGGCCGGCCCACCCCGCGCCCCCACTCCCTTATCCCTCCCCCCACTCCCCAGGGTCCCGAAACCCTAACCCACCACTCTCCCCCACGTCGTTCCCCTCCCCCCCGATCCAGATCGGATCGGGGCTCGCTCCCGCGCGCGCGCCTCGAGCCCGACAACCCCGCCGCCTGGACCTCGCCGACGCCTCTTCCCCGCTGGCCTACTTCTCCTCTCCGTCCCTGTCGTCCTCGTCCTCTTCCCCGAGTCGCTCCCCGTGCCCCACTGCCCTTGCCCTGCGAATCCCGATGAGGACCCCCGCCGTTGCGCCCGCTTGCCCCGCCTACGCGCCGTACGCGCTCGCGCGCGATCGCCGGCCGCCCCGCACTGCTCCGCCCGCGCACGTCGCTCGGGGCCACGCCCCGCCCCTGTCCCTACATCGTTGCGCGCACCCCACGGCCACACGATGCGCCCGCCAACCTCCTTGCTCCGGCCACCACCCGCGGCCGCCTCCTCCCATGCTGCTTGCTCGCAGCCGACCACCCCCCCCCCCCCCGCTCACCGCTGCTGCTCGCTGAGGAGCTCGGCCGGGCGCCCGCGCCCCTGATGCTGCTCCCCCCGCTTCCCTGCCGCCACAGTGGCCGCGCCCCTCCTGCTTCCTCCTCTGCTACACTCGCCGGCGCTATCCCGCCCCGCCTCTGCCGCTGCTTGCCGTCACCTCCATGCCGCCGGGCCGCACCGGCTCCGCCCACCGTTGCCATGGCCGCGCCACCCGGACCTCGCCACCGCCGCCATGCTCCCCCCCCCCCCGCTGCTGCAGCATGCCTTGCCCGCGCCTCCCCCATTGGCGCCTCCTGCCAGCGGATCCCGATGAATCCCCGCGCTCCGGCCGCGGCCACGGCCACCGGCGCCAAGCCGAGCGCCCGCACCTTCGCCCACGTGCCCCTGGGCATACGCCCGAACGGGGGGCGCCCGTAACCGTCGCGCGTGCCCTGTATGGCCTGGGCCTATGACACATGGGCCCTGCCCAGAGAACGTTTAAAAAAAGAAAAAGGATTAAAAAAATAACAAATAAAATTAATAATTAATTAATTAATTAATTAAAGAATTAATTGAACTAATTAATCCTGATTAGATTAACTTAATCAATTAACTAAACCCTAATTAACCTAACAGAGTATGAGAGGTGGGTCCCACTGGACCCACGCGTCAGTTTGACCCAGTCAACCCCTGTTGACTGCTGACGTCGGCATGACATCATGTTGATGTCATAAATCCAATTTCAAATTAAATTAAATAATTAATTAAATTCCAAAAATTAATAAAATCTTTAGAAAATCATATCTTTTAATCTGTCACTCGGATTAAATTATTTTCAACATGAAAGTTGCTCAGAACGGCAAGACGGCAGCCCGTTCGTCCGCCACGCATCCCTAGTATAGCGAACACGCAACTTTCCCCCTCCGGTTCATCTGTTCGAAAATGCGAAACACCGAGAATACTTCCCCGGATGTTTTCCCCCTTCACTGGTACCACCTCGTACCGCGTTAGGGCACACCTAGCATCACGCTTTGTCATGTCATGCATCGTCATGCATTTGTTTGCATTATATTTATTGTTTCTTCCCCCTCTTCTCTTGCTAGACACCGAGACCGATGCCGCTGCTATCCAGTACGACTATGGTGTTGACGACCCCTCTCTCTTACCAGAGCAACCAGGCAAGCCCCCCCCCTTGATCACCAGATATCGCCTACTCTCCTCTATACTGCTTGCATTAGAGTAGTGTAGCATGTTATTGCTTTCCGTTAATCCTATTCTGATGCATAGCCTGTCATTGTTGCTACAACTTTTGATACCTTACCTGCAATCCTAAATGCTTAGTATAGGATGTTAGTTTGCCATTAGTGGCCCTACATTCTTGTCCGTCTGCCATGCTATACTATCGGGCCGTGATCACTCGGGAGGTGGTCACGGGTATATACTTATATACATAATATATGATACTTGTGGTGACTAAAGACGGGTCGGCTCGTAGGAGTACCCGCGAGTGATTCACGGATTGGGTCCGAAAGGACGTTTGTCCCGACGGCCCTCTGAGTGGATCTTTGTGGCGGAGCGACAGGGTAGGTTAAGACCACCTAAGAGAGAGGTGGGCCTGGCCCTGGTCGGTGTTCGCGGTTATTTCAAGATAACACGTTTAACGAGATCTTGGTATTTGATCTGAGTCTGGCTACTGGTGTTGGAAATATGCCCTAGAGGCAATAATAAATTAGTTATTATTATATTATATTTCATTTTTCATGATAATCGTTTATTATCCATGCTAGAATTGTATTGATAGGAAACTCAGATACATGTGTGGATATATAGACAACACCAAGTCCCTAGTAAGCCTCTAGTTGACTAGCTCGTTGATCAATAGATGGTTATGGTTTCCTGACCATGGACATTGGATATCGTTGATAACGGGATCACATCATTAGGAGAATGATGTGATGGACAAGACCAAATCCTAAGCCTAGCACAAGATCGTGTAGTTCGTATGCTAAAGCTTTTCTAATGTCAAGTATCATTTCCTTAGACCATGAGATTGTGCAACTCCCGGATACCGTAGGAATGCTTTGGGTGTACCAAACGTCACAATGTAACTGGGTGGCTATAAAGGTGCACTACGGGTATCTCCAAAAGTGTCTGTTGGGTTGGCACGAATCGAGACTGGGATTTGTCACTCCGTGTAAATGGAGAGGTATCTCTGGGCCCACTCGGTAGGACATCATCATAATGTGCACAATGTGACCAAGGAGTTGATCACGGGATGATGTGTTACGGAACGAGTAAAGAGATTTGCCGGTAATGAGATTGAACAAGGTATCGGTATACCGACGATCGAATCTCGGGCAAGTAACATACTGATAGACAAAGGGAATTGAATACGGGATTGATTGAATCCCCGACATCGTGGTTCATCCGATGAGATCATCGTGGAACATGTGGGAGACAACATGGGTATCCAGATCCCGCTATTGGTTATTGGTCGGAGAGGTGTCTCGGTCATGTCTGCATGGTTCCCGAACCCGTAGGGTCTACATAGTTAAGATTCGGTGACGCTAGAGTTGTTATGGGAAATAGTATGTGGTTACCGAAGGTAGTTCGGAGTCCCGGATGAGATCCGGACATCACGAGGAGTTCCAGAATGGTCCGGCGGTGAAGATCGATATATTGGACGAAGGGTATTGGAGTCCGGAAGTGTTCCGAGGGTATCAGGCTATGGCCAGCATGACCGAAAGGTGTTTCTGGAGCCCCGGCAAGTGTGGGAGGGCCTCATGGGCCAAAGGGGAAGGGACAAACCAGCCCACTAAGGGGTGGTGCGCCCCCCACCCTTTCCCACGTTACTTGGGGGGTGGGGCGCCTCCACCTGGCTTGGGAGGCAAGCCTCCACCTGCTTGGCTTGGGGGGCAAGTCTCCCTAGGATTTTCCCTAGGGAGATCCAATCTGCCTAGCCGCCGCCCCCTAGGGGAAACCCTAGGGCGCCTCCCCCTCTCCCCTTGCCCCTATATATAGTGGAGGGGTGGGAGGGCAGCCGTGACCTCTTCCCTGGCGCAGCCCTCCCTCCTCCTACACCTCCTCCTCCTCCATAGTGCTTGGCGAAGCCCTGCTGGAGAACCACGAGCTCTATTGCCACCATGCCGTCATGCTGCTGGAGTTCTTCCTCAACTTCTCCTCTCCCCTTGCTGGATCAAGAAGGAGGAGACGTCCCCGGGCTGTACATGTGTTGAACGCGGAGGCGCTGTCCGTTCGGCGCTTGATCGAAACTTCCGCGATTTGAACCGCCGCGAGTACGACTCCATCAACCGCGTTCTTGTAACGCTTCCGTGTCGTGATCTACAAGGGTATGTAGATGCACTCCCCTTCCCCTTGTTGCTAGATTACTCCATAGATTGATCTTGGTGATGCGTAGAAAATTTTAAATTTCTGCTACGATCCCCAACAGTGGTATCAGAGCTAGGTCTATGTGTAGTTTCTATGCACGAGTAGAACACAAGTTGTTGTGGGCGTCGATATTGTCAATTTACTTGCCGTTACTAGTCTTATCTTGATTCGGTGGCATCATGGGATGAAGCGTCCCGGACCGACCTTACACGTACTCTTACGTGAGACTGGTTCCACCGACTGACATGCACTAGTTGCATAAGGTGGCTAGCGGGTGTCTATCTCTCCCACTTTAGTCGGATCAGATTCGATGAAAAGGGTCCTTATGAAGGGTAAATAGAAATTGGCATATCACGTTGTGGTTTTCGCGTAGGTAAGAAACATTCTTGCTAGAAACCTATAGCAGCCACGTAAAAACTTGCAACAACAATTAGAGGACGTCTAACTTGTTTTTGCAGCATATGCCTTGTGATGTGATATGGCCAAAAGGATGTGATGAATGATATATGTGATGTATGAGATTGATCATGTTCTTGTAATAGGAATCACGACTTGCATGTCGATGAGTATGACAACCGGCAGGAGCCATAGGAGTTGTCTTAATTTATTTATGACCTGCGTGTCAACATAAACGTCATATAATTACTTTACTTTATTGCTAAAGCGTTAGCCATAGTAGTAGAAGTAATAGATGACTAGAAAACTTCAAGAAGACACGATGATGGAGATCATGATGATGGAGATCATGGTGTCATGCCGATGACAGCGATGATCATGGAGCCCCGAAGATGGAGATCAAAAGGAGCAAAATGATATTGGCCATATCATGTCACTATTTGATTGCATATGATGTTTATCATGTTCTACATCTTATTTGCTTAGAACGATGGTAGCTTAAATAAGATGATCCCTCACTAAAATTTCAAGAAAAGTGTTCCCCCTAACTGTGCACTGTTGCGAAGGTTCGTTGTTTCGAAGCACCACGTGATGATCGGGTGTGATAGATTCTAACATTCGAATACAACGGGTGTTGACGAGCCTAGCATGTACAGACATGGCCTCGGGACACATGCGAAACACTTAGGTTGACTTGACGAGCCTAGCATGTACAGACATGGCCTCGGAACACGGAAGACCGAAAGGTCGAACATGAGTCGCATAGAAGATACGATCAACATGGGATGTTCATCGTTGATGACTAGTCCGTCTCACGTGATGATCGGACACAGCCTAGTCGATTCGGATCATGTTTCACTTAGATGACTAGAGGGATGTCTATATAAGTGGGAGTTCATTAAATAATTTGATTAGATGAACTCAATTATCATGAACATAGTCTAAATTGTCTTTGCAAATATGTTGTAGATAAATAGCTCATGTTGTAGCTCCCTGTTTCAATACGTTCCTAGAGAAAGATTAAGTTGAAAGATATTGTAAGCAATGATGCGAACTAGGTCCGTAGTCTGAGGAGTGTCCTCACTGCTACACAGAAGGCTTACGTCTTTGATGCACCGCTCGATGTGCAAACCCCTACAACATCGTCTGTGGATGTTGTGAACACCTGACAGACACATCCTGATGACTACTTGACAGTTTAGTGCACCATACTTTACGGCTTAGAATCGGGATTCCAATGACGTTTTGAACACCATAGAACATATGAGATGTTCCAAGAGCTGAAATTAGGATTTCAGGCTCATGCCCGTGTTGACAGGTGTGAGACCTCTGACAAGTTCTTTTGCCAACAAGATGGAGGAGAATAGCTCAGCTAGTGAGCATGTGCTCAGAATGTCTAGGTGCTACAATCACTTAAATCAAGTGGGAGTTAAACTTCCAGATAATATAGTGATTGATAGAGTTCTCTAGCCACTATCACTAAGCTACTAGATCTTTGTGATGAACTACGACATGCAAGGGATGGAGTTGATCCCAGAGCTGTTCGCGGTGCTTAAGACCGCAAAAGGTAGAAATCAAGCAGGAGCATCAAGTGTTGATGGTTTAACAAGACCACTGGTTTCAAGAAGGGCAAGGGCTAGAAGGGAAACTTCATGGATGGCAAACCAGTTGCCGCTCTAGTGAAGGAACCCAAGGTTGAACCCAAACCCGAGACTAAGTGATTCTATTGTAAGGGGAACGGTCACTGGTAGCGGAATTACCCCAAATGCATGGTAGATAAGAAGGCTGGCAACTTCAAAGTATATACGTGTTATTAATGTGTACCTCACTAGTACTCCTGGTAGCACATAGGTATTGGATACCGGTTCAGTTGCTATTATTGGTGACTTGAAACAAAAACTACGGACTAAACGGAGACTGGCTAAGGGCGAGGTGACGATGTGTGTTGGAAGTGTTTCCAAAGTTGATGAAATCACCATCGCACGCTCCATCTACCTTCGGGATTAGTATTGAACCTAGATAAATGTTATAAGTTGTCTATGTTGAGCATGAATATGATTAGATCATGTTCATTGCAATAGGTTATTCATTTAAATTAGAGAATAATGGTTATTCTGTTTACATGAATAATACCTTTCATGGTCATGCACCCTATGTGAATGGTACATTGAATCTCGGTCGTAGTAATACACATGTTCACGCCGAAAGATGTAGAGTTAATAACGATAGTACCACTTTCTTGTGGCACTGCCGCTTAGATCATATTGGCGTAAGATGCATGAAGAAACTCCATGTCGATGGATGTTTGGAGTCACTTGATTTTGAATCGCTTGACACATGCGAGCCATGCCTCATGGGCAGGATGACTAAGACCCCGTTTTCAGGTACAATGAAATGGGCAAGTGACTTGTTGAAATCATACATGCTGATGCGTGTGATCCAATGAGAATTGAAGGGTGCGGTGGATATCGCTATTTTCTCATCTTCACTGACGATTTGAGTAGATATAGGTATATTTACTTAATGAAGCACAAGTCTGAAACGTTTGAAAAGTTCAAGCGATTTCAGAGTGAAGTTAAGAATCATCATAACAAGAAGATCAAATTCCTACGATCTGATCAATGAGAATTTCTGAGTTATGAGTTTGGCAAGCACTTAAGACATTGTGGAATTGTTTCACAGTTGAAGCCACCTAGAACACCACAGGGTAATGGTGTGTCCGGACGTCGTAATCGAACCTTATGAGATATGGTGCGATCTATGATGTCTCTTACTGATCTACCGCTATTATTTTGAGGTTATGCATTAGAGACAGCTACATTCACTTTAGATAGGACACCATATAAGTCCGTTGAGACGATGTCGTATGAACATTGGTTTGGCAAGAAACCAAAGTTGTCGTTTCTTAATGTTTGGGGCTGCGATGCTTAAGGCTTCAGCCGGAGAAGCTCGAACCCAAAGCGGACAAACACATCTTCATAGGATACCCAAAGGTGATAGTTGGGTATGCCTTCTATCTCAGATCCGAGGGCAAATTGTTTGTCGCTAAGAACGGGTCCTTTCTCGAGAAGGAGTTTCTCTCGAAAGAATTGAGTGGGAGGAAGATAGAACTTGATGAGGTTGTCGAACCTTTACTTCAACCAGAGAGTGATGCAACACAAAAAGATGTTTTTTGTGGAGCCTATGTCTGTTGAATAGGAAGTTAATGATAGTGATCATGAAGCTTCGTATCAAGTTGCTATCGAACCTCGTAGGTCGACAAGGATATGTACTACTCCTGAGTGGTACGGTAATCCTGTCTTAGATATCATGTTGTTAGACAACAATGAACCTACGAGCTATGAAGATGCGATGGTGGGCCCGTATTCTGACAAATGGTCAGAAGCCATGAAATCCGAGATAGGATCCATGTATCAGAACAAAGTATGGACTTTGGTGGACTTGCCCGATGATCAGCGAGCCATTGAGATAAATGGATCTTTAAGAAGAAGACGGACGTGGGCGGTAATGTTACCGTCTATGAAGCTCGACTTGTGGGAAAGAGTCTTTTCACAAGTTCAAGGAGTTGACTACGATGAGAATTTCTCACCCGTAGCGATGCTTAAGTCCGTCGGAATCATGTTAGCATTAGCTGTATTTTTCGATTATGAAATCTGACAGATGGATGTCAAAAACAAGTTTTCTTACCAGTTTTTGTAAGAAAGAGTTGTATGTGATACAATCAAAGTTTTGTCGATCCTAAGGATGCTAAAAGGTATGCTGTCTCCAGCGATCCTTCTATGGACTAGAGCAAGCATCTCGGAGTCAGAATATATGCTTTGATGGAGTGATCAAAGCTTTTAGGTTTATACAATGTTTTCTAGAAACTTGTATTTACAAGAAAGTGAGTGGGAGCACTACAACATTCCTGATAAGTATATGTGGATGACATATTGTTGATCCAAAATAATGTAGAATTTCTGGAAAGCATAAACGGTTGTTTGAAGAGTGTTTTTCAAAGGAAGACCTGGATAAAGCTGCTTACATATTGCGCATCAAGATCTATAGAGATAGATCAAAACGCCTGATGATACTTTCAAAGAACGCACACCTTGACATGTTTTTGAAGGAGTTCAAAATAGATCAGTCAAAGAAGGGGTTCTTACCTGAGTTGTAAGATATGAAGTTGAGTAAGACTCATAGCTTAACCACGGTAGAAGAAAGAGGAAGGACGAAGGTCGTCCCCTATGCTCTTGTCATAGGCTCTATACGGTATGCCATGCTGAGTACCGCACCCGATGTGTACTTTGCCACATGTCTGGCAAGAGGGTACAAAGGTGATCTAGGAGTAGATCACTAGATAGCGGTCAAAATTATCCTTAGAGGAATAATGAAATGTTTCTCGGATATGGAGGTGATGAAGAGTTCGACGTAAAGAGTTACGTCGATGCAAGCTTAACGCCTATCCGGATAGCTCTGCGTAGAAATACCGGATACATATAATGGAGCAACAATTTGGAATAGCTCCAAGTGGAACGTGGTAGCAGCATCTATGATATGACATAAAGTTTTGCGAAATACATAGGGATCTGAATATGGCAGACCCGTTGACTACAACCTCTCTCACAAGCATAACATGATCAAACCCAGAACTCATTGAGTGTTAATCACATAGTGATGTGAACTAGATTATTGAGTCTAGTAAACTCTTTGGATGTTGGTCACATGGCGATGTGACCTGTGAGTGTTAATCACATGGCGATGTGAACTAGATTATTGACTCTAGTGCAAGTGGGAGACTGTTGGAAATATGCCCTAGAGGCAATAATAAATTAGTTATTATTATATTATATTTCATTGTTCATGATAATCGTTTATTATCCATGCTAGAATTGTATTGATAGGAAACTCAGATACATGTGTGGATATATAGACAACACCAAGTCCCTAGTAAGCCTCTAGTTAACTAGCTCGTTGATCAATAGATGGTTACGGTTTCCTGACCATGGACATTGGATGTCGTTGATAACGGGATCACATCATTAGGAGAATGATGTGATGGACAAGACCAAATCCTAAGCCTAGCACAAGATCGTGTAGTTCGTATGCTAAAGCTTTTCTAATGTCAAGTATCATTTCCTTAGACCATGAGATTGTGCAACTCCCGGATACCGTAGGAATGCTTTGGGTGTACCAAACGTCACAATGTAACTGGGTGGCTATAAAGGTGCACTACGGGTATCTCCAAAAGTGTCTGTTGGGTTGGCACGAATCGAGACTGGGATTTGTCACTCCGTGTAAACGGAGAAGTATCTCTGGGCCCACTCGGTAGGACCATTGTTGAGGAAATCGTTAACTGGTAGCTGCTCGGTTGGCTAGTGAGTAGGGGATTAATCGGCTAATCGGCAAGTTAATCGTCCATTTAATCAATTAATCAGACGATTTTTCGGTTTATTGGCTACTCGGTGACCCTATGAGTAGGGATTAATCGGCAAGTTAACTGGTTAATCGGATGAATTCTTGAATAGGGGGTAGGACATCATCATAATGTGCATAATGTGACCAAGGAGTTGATCACGGGATGATGTGTTACGGAACGAGTAAAGAGACTTGCCGGTAATGAGATTGAACAAGGTATCAGGATACCGACGATCGAATCTCAGGCAAGTAACATACCGATAGACAAAGGGAATTGAATACGGGATTGATTGAATCCCCGACATTGTGGTTCATCCGATGAGATCATCGTGGAACATGTGGGAGCCAACATGGGTATCCAGATCCCGCTGTTGGTTATTGGCCGGAGAGGTGTCTCGGTCATGTCTGCATGGTTCCCGAACCCGTAGGGTCTACACACTTAAGGTTCGGTGACGCTAGAGTTGTTATGGGAAATAGTATGTGGTTACCGAAGGTAGTTCGGAGTCTCGGATGAGATCTCGGACGTCACGAGCAGTTCCGGAATGGTCCGGTGGTGAAGATCGATATATTGGACGAAGGGTATTGGAGTCCGGAAGTGTTCCGGGGGTATCAGGCTATGGCCAGCATGACCGAAAGGTGTTTCGGGAGCCCCGGCAAGTATGGGAGGGCCTCATGGGCCAAAGGGGAAGGGGAAAACCAGCCCACTAAGTGGTGCGCCCCCCACCCTTTCCCACGTTACTTGGGGGGTGGGGCGCCTCCACCTGGCTTGGGAGGCAAGCCTCCACCTGCTTGGCTTGGGGGGCAAGTCTCCCTAGGATTTTCCCTAGGGTGATCCAATCTGCCTAGCCGCCGCCCCCTAGGGGAAACCCTAGGACGCCTCCCCCTCTCCCCTTGCCCCTATATATAGTGGAGGGGTGGGAGGGCAGCCGTGGCCTCTTCCCTGGCGCAGCCCTCCCTCCTCCTACACCTCCTCCTCCTCCATAGTGCTTGGCGAAGCCCTGCTGGAGAACCACGAGCTCCATTGCCACCATGCCGTCATGCTGCTGGAGATCTTCCTCAACTTCTCCTATACCCTTGCTGGATCAAGAAGGAGGAGACGTCCCCGGGCTGTACGTGTGTTGAACGTGGAGGCGCCATCCGTTCGGCACTTGATCGGAACTTCCGCGATTTGAATCGCCGCGAGTACGACTCCATCAACCGCGTTCTTGTAATGCTTCTGTGTCACGATCTACAAGGGTATGTAGATGCACTCCCCTTCCCCTCGTTGCTAGATTACTCCATAGATTGATCTTGGTGATGCGTAGAAAATTTTAAATTTCTGCTACGATCCCCAACAACTGGCCTATACGCACTAACCAACTACGCGGGGATAGTTATGGGCACTCGACGTCGTGGTATCAGCCGAAGCCTTCGTGACGTCAGCGACTGAGCGGCGCGCGCCGGATTGGACTGGAACGCCTGCTAGGCTAGGTCTGCTTTCGACCGCCCTCGCAACGTGCAGGTGTGCAATGGGCGATGGGCCCAGACCCCTGCACCATAGGATTTTGACCGGCGTGCTAACCTCTCTGTTGTGCCTAGGTAGGGCTGCGACGTGTTGATCTTCCGAGGCCGGGCATGACCCAGGAAAGAGTGTCCGGACAAAGGGGATCGAGCGTGTTGGGTTATGTGGTGCACCCCTCCAGGGAAGTTAATCTATTCGAATAGTCATGATCTTCGGTAACAGGACGACTTGGAGTTGTACCTTGACCTTATGACAACTAGAACCGGATACTTAATAAAACACACCCTTCCAAGTGCCAGATACAACCGTTGATCGCTCTCTCATAGGGCGACGAGGGGAGGATCATCGATTAGGATTATGCTACACATTGCTACTTGGTGAACTTACCATCTACTCTCTTCTCCTGCTGCAAGATGGAGGTGGCCAGAAGCGTAGTCTTCGACAGGACTAGTTATCCCCCTCTTATTCCGACATTCTGCCGTTCAGTCCACATATGATACCCCTTTTCCATTTGATACCAATGCATACATATGTAGTGTAGCTCCTTGCTTCCGAGTACTTTGGATGAGTACTCACGGTTGCTTTGCTCCCTCTTTTCCCCCTTTCTATACCCGATTGCTGCGACCAGACGTTGGAGCCCAGGAGCCAGACGCCACTGTCGATGATGACTACTACTACTCGGGAGGTGCCTACTAATATGTGCAGCCCGCTGACGATGACCAAGAGTAGTTTAGGAGGATCCCAGGCAGGAGGCCTGCGCCTCTTTCGATCTGTATCCCAGTTTGTGCTAGCCTTCTTAAGGCAAACTTGTTTAACTTATGTCTGTACTCAGATATTGTTGTTTCCGCTGACTCGTCTATGATCGAGCTCTTGTATTCGAGCCCTCGAGGCCCCTGGCTTGTAATATGATGCTTGTATGACTTATTTTATTTGTAGACTTGTGTTGTGATATCTTCCCGTGAGTCCTTGATTTTGATCGTACACGTTTGCGTGTATGATTAGTGTACGATCGAATCGGGGGCGTCACACCGCCATACGCCGTGTCAGGACAAGGCAAGACCATGAATAAATTTTTTGAGGCAAAGCGTACAATCGGATTTGTTCTGCACTAGTACTACCAATACTGGAAGTAGTACACGCACAAGTACCGAAGTCTGATTCGAGGCCTAATCAGATTTGTTCTGTTAAATTCTTTTGTGGTCGATTGCCACCGAAGACTATATTAGAGAAGACTTGGCATCTACTCCCACGTGAGATTAAGGAAGAGTAAATAAAAAGGGGGATCACGTGATGATGGATCCAATCTGTACTGACAGATAGCAATACTAGTAGTCAAAAGATCAACCAAGAAATTAAATTGCCACACGGATTTCAAGGTTAATGGTGAAGTTTTTTCAAAGTTGATCCAGACAGACCAAGTTTCCACCATCCAGGATACATCAGACACAATTATCTGCTGAGGCCAACCAACGCAGCACTATGTCCTGGAAAAATCCGTCGAGATGCGCGCCTGATTTAGTATGGAAATCACATACTTCGAAAATGAAGGCTGCTCCGGCGTCTGCCCTGCGGTGAGATACGTGACGAACACGCGCGGCACCTCGCTCCAAGTGGGCTTTGCTGCGAGCCGCCGTTTTTACTCCGCACCACGGCCGCCGCAGTAACCTGCCCTCCACGCCTACCGTGCGTGGTCGCAGTTTTGAGCCCCCGCCTCCTCTGCCTCCATGGCGAGCCGCTAAACAGACTTCAAACCGCCGCCGGCAGGCCCGCCTTAAGCCGCCTCATTTTCACAGTCTCGCTTTCGAGTCAACCCCGCGACCGTCAACAGTGCTGACAATGTTAAACATCTGTTCAAATGCATAGACTTATGTGGATCACGATGCAGTTTTCAACACTACATACTAGTATACCTAAAGTCCAATGAAGAGACAATCGACTGCAACAAGTACTGTGACGCCAGTCAAATCCATGGCCGCGGTCTAGCAGAAGCTGTGTTCATCTGACAAAAGTATCAGGTGCTATTCACCCTATCTATTTTGAGTATATATTAAATTGTTTGAGAACAATTATTCTAGTCAAGAATATTGTTTACGCAGGATAATTGATTCACTACAATAGCAATGGTCATGTCATGGATGTATGGCTCGCGTCACCATTATCATACACTAGCATTTGACCGTGCCACGATCCTCGATGAATATATGTGCAAACCGCCGTTTTTACGGCCCAATTTACATCAACATGACGTCGTTGACTCGCCCGTCCGCGCGGCTTACCGCGCCTGTGGTTGACTCTCCCCATTCACACCGGCTTACAATGTCGCGGCCGACTCATCTAGCTACGCCCGCGACCGACTCGGCCGTGATGGATTTCAGCTTCACCGCGGTGATCATCAACTCCGTGGTGGATAATTTCTGGCTTAACATATCAGGTGAAATTCATCCAGTATATTTTTATATTACATATTGCTTTCTTTAAAAGAGCGATTACTCTGGCTTGTAAGTTCTCCAATGCATGGCAAGTTGTCTACTGCAAAAGGGATTATTGTATCACTGAGCTGATTGAATGACTTATGCTGGTTTATATCATGGTCAATATAGAGAATCTCAAAGCCAACTCCTCGGGTCGCCTTGAGACTCGGGGGTACGATGACATGAATCAGTAAATGATTGCCGGTTTAAAGCAGATTCAAGAACTCCGGGTCATTGGAGATAAAAATAACCCGGCCCCGGAGGCTACTGCCTTGTTGGCGAATATTTAAAGGCTGTCAGAAAATTTCCGGCTTAAAAAGAAGGATTCTGGTTCAAAATTCCGGTTCAAGGGAAATTTGTCTCCCACAAAGCGCTAAAGCTCTCAATATCCGGTTTAAAATCCGGCTCAAGGTAAACCTGTCTCGCACAAAGCTTTGAAGCTCTCAATATCTGGTTTGAAATTCCAGTTTAAAAAGAATTCATCTCTCGCCAGTTCGAGTTTTTAGAAAAAATTACAGGGACCAAGAGAGTTTGTTGCAGAGCACAACTCAAACATAGGCACCCGGCGAGCACAGCTCGGAAATACATCACTTGGGGGCTTCCGGCTTATTGATCTAAGCTATGATTACCCTTTGATCCGGCTCATATCCACAGTTACAGGTCATTTGGGGGCTTCCTGTTCAAACATAGGTCGTATTCGAACCAAAGAGAACATAGCTGTCGGTACCCTCTTGATCAATGCAATGCCAAACTCACTAGGGGGCTTCTTGATCATATTCGAATCATAGCTTAACCCCTTTTGGGTCCGACTTTCATCGTATTCGAATCAGAGTCATTAAAAAACTCTCAAGGTAATTTGGGGGCTTCCTGTTCAAAGATAGGTCGTATTCAAACCAAAGAGATCATAGCTGTCGGTACCCTCTTGATCGGCGCAACGCCAAAGCCACTGGGGGCTACATAATCGTATTCGAATCCTAGCTTAGCCCCTTTGGTCCGGTTTATTGATCGTATTCGAATCAGAAGCCTCAAATTTTTCTTTCTATTTGGCTTAAGTTTTTTGAATACAATCTTTTGGGTTTGTCTTGAGACTTTTTTTGTTCATATCTGAAGCATATATGTGGTTTCGATTAACCCGAATTGACTTTGGATGATAAGTCGTCATATATGACAATCATAAACATTTGGAAGTTTTGGCTTCTAAAGATTGGGTTATCACCGTTACTGCACAAGTATCCTAAACCGGCAGTATGATCCAATATCATAGGAACCAGTTTTTCAAAATGGATTATATTATTCAAATCTTTAATAGCCAACATGGCTGGATTTTTATTATGGTTATCAATAGCCAATATTATGATGGAGGTCTTCAAATTTGCTTCAACGCAATGGTTATTATTTTATTAATGGACATGATTTATTTTTATGATGGAGGGAATAGTCCCAAGTCGTTGCAGGCTTACGACCCGGCACTTGGGGGCTACATTATTCAAATTGAGATTACATCAAATATGCAAGTCCCAAGTCACTACCAGCATGCACCATGGCACTTGGGGGCTAATGTAAAGTCATTTTTTGATCAACTTATTGAAGACCCGACTCATCCCGTTGTAATGAGCCAGCCCTTGGGGGCTATAAATTGCTCCTGTCAAAAATTCAAGGCACACAAGCCTCAGTCCATTATATTGAAAGATCCACTACTTAGTTGGTAGAGTACAAAGCTCTTAACCTTGTGGATGTGGGTTCAAGCCCCATGATGGAGATTACATCATATATTATCAATGAAGAATATACAAAGTCCCAGCTCAGTAATATCTTACTGAGCCGGCCCTTGGGGGCTACACGTTGCTGCTCAAGTTTACATGATCATATTTACAAAGTCCCTGCTCATTATTGCATAATGACCCGGCCCTTGGGGCTACACTCGTTGAAATTTTTATGAGCATAAGGCAATTACAAGTCCTAGGTTGCTGCAAGCATGACAACCCGGCACTTGGGGGCTATAGGTGATATGCATATAAGGGAGGAATAAACTTCAAATTCTCAGTTTTGAGAAAATCAGGTACTATATTATTATCGGAGAAAGCTGCAAAGTTTATGACCCGGCGTCATCATAAGATTAACCTGGCATCAGCAATAATTAGATGACCCGGCATCATTTGTTTATAAGCCGACAATTTAGGCAATCATAAATCAGCAAAGTTCTACATTTTCAAGCCGGCTAAATATCAGTTGAATATTTGAAGACCAATATTTTCGTCAAGTCAGAGCATTGAAGACCGACTCAAATGGATTCTTTATTTACAATATTTCTTCTACAAAGTTGATTATGAAGCCGGCCTATTGACCCGGATTTTCTAGAAGGAGGAAATGACAAGGAATTAAGGATGATCAGGTGTCGGCTTACAAGAATATTTAACCCAGATCACAACCTGTCAAATTTGCTCTTGTGTTTATATTGTAGATCAGTTTAACATGGATAAATCCAAATTAAATTGGGGGCTAATGTCGGGGATATACCCCGTGGTATGACCCGGCCGGATATATGACCCGGCCGGACTTGGTGTTTCATTGGTAACCCGCCAGAGGATTGGCGACTCGCGGTTCACTAGTGTGACGACTCATGAGCATGAAGACTCATTGGTGACCCGACGAGTGTTTCAGATGGATGACAAAGCCCAAGGCCCAGAAGGCCGACTCATGTTATGATGGGCCGGATTAAGAGGAAAGACATAAGGAATATTCTCCTACAATGGAAGCAAGACTAGGACTCCACTTGTAATAGAGTAATCCTAATCCTACTAGGACTAGTCATGTAACCCGCCCCTTCAACATATATAAGGAGGGGCAGGGCACCCCAAGAGGGACAAGAAAGAATCTCTAGGGCTAGACACAACTAAAGGGGAGCCGGCTTATGCGGCGACTCTTTCATGAGCATAATGAGATCTAGCCACAAACAGCATGTAGGGCTATTACCGGATGATGTTTCCCGGGGCCCGAAGCTGTCTAAATCCTTGTCTTATGTTGCGTCTCTCGATTCCGCTCAACCCCTCTCAAGCTACTACAAAGATGCGTTGGCCTCACGACTAAGTCCTCACACTAGGACATCTGCCGTGACAATTCCACGACAAGGGCGAAAAATAATGTAACACCGGGGCCCAAAAAGAAAGAAGCAAAAGAAAACTCATCTAAACAAAAGCACACAATAATAATCACTACACACTCAAACAAAGTTACATAGTACTGCTTGTCACACAATATGCATGCCTACTTAAGCACACAAATCTTGCGGGACCTCCGGTTCTATGATCTAGCATGCGGTGACGGTGTGCATGAGGACGAATAAATGTGTGGAAGAATTGGTGTAAACAGTGCTACACCAAGTGCTAGCTTAGCCAGGTGCCAACCTGGACTATCCCAGAAGCGAGGAAGTACTTGGTAACCATGTAGTAGGACACGAATGTCGCGACCACATAATTATCAAGTGGACAGAAAAAGATCCCTACTCATCCAAGAAATAGGATAACGGGGAAAAACTAAGTTTGCTGGCATTGCCCTTTCGTGATGACTAAGAATTAAGGGTTGCCAACATGATGAGGAAAAAGGACGATCTGCGATAGAAGCATGTCTATCACCGAAATGTTAGGCGGGTCTGAAAGAAGTATATCGGCGTGATACCTGAACACCATTTTTGCAAACAGTCTCGGGATCACTTGGCATCACCCTACTGGGACAGAAATCATGCCAAACACCGAAGAACGAACAAGAAAGAAATTGCAAGAAATGCAAGAGCTGAGCTGTAGTAGATCCAGACCGATGCCATCTACACTCATCAAAAGAAACCGTTAGCAACAAATAATAAGGCTATATGCATGCTATGCAACAAACAAATGCAGCAACCAAATGCAACGAACAAGGCAGACTATATACTACCGATTTCTACCGGTTTCTACCACTCGCGCTGACTAGGGCGTCCTATAGCCAGACCTACTCTGATACCAAGCCTGTGGCACCCCGGCTCGGAGAAACCGGAACGCCCCGTAATCCAGTCCAGAGATCGAGGAGAAGTCTCTGGAATACGTCACTGCTTGATATAGAACAAAACAGCTCTTATTACAAGAATAATAATACAAGGGTCTGATGTTACAAAGAAGCACATCAACACGGTGATACTATGCCTGTGACACTACACTTGCTCTATGCTAGCAGTGGAACAACTTGAAGCAGTGGAATACTTCTAGCAGCGGAACAACGACGAAGGTGGTGAACTCCACTCTGTAGGGACTCTGGCTGGGACACGATCTAGCTCGCACGAATGGAACCTCGACAAACAATTAATCAATCACGACATCACCTGCAATCTGGCATGACATGCCAGGTCAGTACATTGAATGTACTTGCAAGCTCACAACAACCATAAACATCAAGGCAAGAAAATAACATAGCATTAAACAGGTTAATTAAATTAACAACTATGATGAAGCAACTACTACACATGGTATGAAACAACTATCATACTATAAACCAACATCTCATACCTCCATAACCACATCACTCTTGGCTAACCGGCCAAGTAGTATACCATCTCGATCACCTCGTGATCAAAAGCAAATGGTAATCACTCACGGATCACAAAAATGGAACCACACTTGGTTCGACGGGTTACCTCGTAACCAGACGGTGATCATTCACGGATCACAAACGGAACATCCACATGATCACCTCATGACCACATCACAAACTGAATGATCATCCTCAAGATCATCCGAACATCATCATCAACATCCTGCCAAACTGTTACTGCTCAAAGTACATCAACATATAAATCACCTATAAGTCATTCCGTCATGTGAGTGTTGATCGAACGATGTGACCTAGTACAAACTTGTGCCCATTGACCGAGGACATGGCTATCGATAGATTAAACACACACACTCTGCAGAGGTAGTGCACTTTACCCACACCACAGAACCCATGGCCTCGCAATCCCATTCGGGTGGATCAACGGCGTTCCGGCAAAACCGATCTACTGTCATGACACTCTCCTGGCCACTCCGACCAACACCCCTTTTGGGTTCAATCCTGGGTGGCCCCGTGCCTACCAAAGGCACCAACCACCATCGTCGTGGAAAAACAAAAACGATCTCAAACAGGGACAAAAAGGCACCTAACAACAACAATGGGCACACAAGGTTATGTCTACTTACCGGGCCAGGGTACCGCACACCCATAACCTTCCCTCGTTGGAGGCACCAGCAAGAGGCACGACAATAGACCGCATTAGGGCCTTCCCATAATGGCAAATGTGGTTCACTGGAAAAAAGTCTGTTTCAGTGGCACCTGACCAACTTAATGTCAGAATCTATCCCCAAAATATAACAGTATTAACTGATACTCCATTATCATCTATCAACCTATAATCCAAGTCATAGCAATATCCAACAAATAATACAAAGCTTAATATCGTCTTACCAAAATACACCGAGGGCAATATAATACTACTATCATGATGAATCCAAGAACGATAATGCTACTACTCGAATATCAAGAACTAACTATCCAACTATGATCCTCATGCAAGCATCATCTCCAACATCATACTCCAAAACATAATATCATCTAGCATCATGATAAAAATAACACTAGCCACTAATAATCCAAAGACAACATGATATCCAAAGTAATGCTCCAAAATAATACCATATACCATCATGAAAATAATCATAATAGCCACTAAGAATCCAAAGGCACATGTCATCCACATAAAATGCAACATAATCATCCTAAAACTCCAAGCAATATCATGGCAATAGCAAGATCGAAACAACTCCAAGAAATGCCATGAACAGATCACAAGTAGCTAAAGCAATATTTGAACAAGTTTAAATAAGATAAACCATGTCACTGCATTGCAATCATGCAAATGGAGGGTGTGGCTTTCCTGGGGTGGAAGAAATCACCGGGAAAAAGTGCGAGAAGCTCGCGGAAAGAATCGCCGGAAAATGTTCTCTCTCAGAGGGGGCAGATTAAGCGCAAGGGAAAAATGGTCATTTTCAGAATGTTAAAATATGGTGAAAATTATACCAACAGAACGGGCTCGACAAGACGAAGAAATGGGCTTTGGAATCACCTCATTTGGAGTTGTGAGCAAAAAGTTGAGAAGTGTTTTCTGCTAGGGACCTATCTGTAATGAAAATATTTACAAACGGGGCCAAAACAGAAAAATAGAAAGCATAGTCTGAAGAATACTCCTTAGCTTCAGGGAAAACGCATTGAAGGCTGAAACAGGAAGAAAATACGCTTTCAGAATAATGAAAACGTACTTTGAGCTGAAGCACCCAGAGAATACGCTTTCAGCTTATGAAGACGTACCGACCGGAACTGCGCATCCACTTATCCACATTGTCAGCGCTTGGTCAACGCAAGTGAGGCTGGCGGGTGGGTCCCACGCGCAGGGGGTCATGATCTTCATCTCCCTCGCGCCCACCCGTGAAGCAGGGAGGCTGCCAGTGTCTGGCGGTGATTGCCAGCGACTCCGGGTACCGTTTGATGCTCTATGACCACTGGTGTGTTTGGGGGAACGAGGCGCACCCGCCGGTGCACAGAACGGCCGTCGAGGAGCCCCGGAGTGAGAGGAGACAGGGCCGTGGCAGGCGACGGCATCGGCCGGGGTGGGTGCCGGCGATGTGGTTGACCCGAAGAGGAAAATAAGACGCGGGGAGGATCAGTGGGTCGAGGAGGCTCTTCTGGTTGTGGAAAAGAGATGGGAGGGAGCTCGGCCCGCTCGGATTCGAGCAGAAGCCGTCGGCGGCCAAGGCGGCCATAGGAGGGCTCGGGAGCTCTTGGAGCTTAGGGAAGGGGTTGGGGAGGCTTCTTGGGGTGAGTGAGGTCAAGTGGTGAGGAGAAACGCGCTCGGGGCGGCCTTATATAGGCAGGGGAGGAGGAGGCCGAGCTGGCGTCACCGCGGACGCGTGGCCGGCGCCGCGGACACGTGTGCACGTGCATGTGCTCGGGGTTAGATGACGAGAGCAAAAAGGAGGGAGAGTGCATGGGGAAGAGGCGGCCAAGGGAGCGCGGGGAGGAAGAAGACGGCGAGCTCCGAGTCAAACCACCACTGTTCGCCCGTGGGCGCGCGGCGGCTTGCGTCGGTGAGGAAGCGGGCGGAGGGGGAAAGGGGTCTAGGGGAACGGAGACGATGAGGAGAAGCCAAGGGACATGCTCACGCCCGCGAAGACAACGAGAGGAAAGAGAACGAAGCAGAAACTGCGTGCTGGACGCGGCCACTGTGCACAGAGCACGCGCACAGGCTTGCCAGCTGCACGGTCACCATGGGACAATGCACAGGGAGCTCACGAGGGGCAAGTAAATGGTGTCTAGCATTATGTCCTTCCAATATGGAGCATTTATGATGTCATGGCTTTGATTTGGGGTGCTATGGTTAAATGGTAATCATCGTCTGAAGTTTACTGCAGTAAACTTGGCCGTGCACTGGTGATCAACATGAACTTTATTGGAGCCAAAGAGTTTGTCTGGGGTGATCAGCTTAGGAAGGACTATAATCCTGTTAACTTTGAGAAGATTTGGATCGAGGTTTAACATAGTTGCTTTGCAACTGACCCAGATGGTACAGAAAATGGATCAAGATGATGCACTCAAATGGTGATTCCACTTGGGCTGAAATTAGGCAAGGCTTGATGATTTGTACAGATATAGGTTCTGTAAAAAATTCATACCAATTGGATTCACCAAAATGGTACTTCCTTCACAGCTATTCTCTCTGACCAGTAACTTGCAAAACTCCTAGAGAAATATTGGCTTGATGAATTGGTCTCAAATTTGGTGGAGAGATGTTATTTGGGCAGGAGCACAATCTGGTAATTTCTCAGAATTAATGAAGCAGTATAAAATATACTTGCTTCACAACAAGAAAATATTAACAGAATCAACTATTTGATCCTGTGCTCACATAGATGATTGGATAGGGCTGAAATTTGGAGGAGTGTGATGATATGAGAACATTAAGGAGTGTGCAAAATTTCAACTTATTTGGAAACTCCTAGCTAGTACTTCCTTCACAATGCCTTCTGTCCGACAGAAAATTTGAAAAATTGCTGAGGAAGATTGGCTAGGCAAATAAATTTGAATTTTGGCTTGAGGAAATGATTTGGTCATAAGAGAATTACCAAAAGGTTTGGGAGCAATCAGGAAAGGATAGGTGGCACTTCCTTCACAGAAAGCCACACTGGACAAAAATGAAGAATAATAATTGGGTAATTATTCTTGGGCTAGGGTGGGAAAGTTAGGGTATATTTGAGCAAAATATGACCCAAAGAAATTATGAGAATTAATTGGGATTTTTGGGAGTGACCGAAATATAAGTTGCTTCACAACCTAGGGTAGGCAGGGTTATTCCTTTAATAGAATAAGGAATATTCCTGAGAAAAGAATTTTAGGGTCTGGCTATAATGGAAATGGAATGATCTTGGGAAACTTTTGAGAATGATGAGCTACATGGGAGGGGAATGAGGATGATTTCCTAGGTGGCAAGGCCACAAAACCACTCTAAAAAGAAAAACAGAGCAAAAACCAATAAATCAAAAAGAAAAGGAAAAGGGCCAAAAGCCAGGCTGTTACAACCATGCCAAGTTTCATGATTTTCAGGCGTGTTTTGGATTTACAAGAATTAAAAAACAAAAGTTTCTCAATCTTTCTGGCCGAGCCACGACGCCCAGATTTTTGAATTACATTCTCATTTCTTGCATGGGACCTAGATATTCACCCAAGGACGCATATGTTATTTTTCAAACAACTTTGGTGCTCTGGAGCATGTGCTTGTAGTTCAAATTTGAATTATGCACATTAAATGCACAGAAACTCAATTAATGTATAAAAAGGCGAAATGAACCCGTAATAATTCCCAAATATAGCACCATACTTCTATTTGGTCTAATCTGCCTGTGTAAAAAAATTAAGGCGGGAGAAGGCAGTGTACGTATGTCATTTCGCACACGGAGGTGACACGTTCCCTCTCGGAACCACGAGCCTTCTTGAGGGAAGCTCTCGTTTGCTAGAAGCTTACACCAAAGCTTGTCCCAATTCGGCCCAAAAAATTACCGCGGCATGTTGGTGCCATGTCATGACACCATGCCATGTTTCATGATTTTCAGGCATGTTTGGATTTACTGGAATTAAAAAACCAAGTTTCTCAATCTTTCTGACCGAGCCACGATGCCCAGATGTTTGAATTTCATTCTCATTTCTTGCATGGGACCTAGAAATTCACCCAAGGGCACACATGTGATTTTTCAACCAATTTTGGTGCACTGGAGCATGTGCTTGTAGTTCAAATTTGAATTATGCACATTAAATGCGCAGAAACTCAATTAATGTATAAAAAAGGCCAAACGAACCTGGAATAATTCCAAAATTTAGCACGATACTTTTATTTGGTCTAATCTGCCTATGTAACAAAATTAAGGCGGGAGAAGGTAGTGTATGTATCTCATTTCGCACACGGAGGTGACACGTTCCCTCTCAGAACCATGAGCTTTCTTGAGGGTAGCTCCGGTTTGCAAGAAGATTACACCAAAGCTTGTCCCAATTCGGCCAAAAAAATTACCATAGCATGTTGATGCCATGTCATGACACCATGCCAAGTTTCATGATTTGCAGGCGTGTTTTGGATTTACGGGAATTAAAAAAACAAAGTTTCTCAATCTTTCCGGCCGAGCCACGAAGCCCAGATGTTTGAATTTCATTCCCATTTCTTGCATGGGACCTATAAATTCACCCAAATACACACATGTGATTTTTCAACAAACTTTGGTGCATTGGAGCATGTGCTTGTAGTTCAAATTTGAATTATGCACATTAAATGCCCAGAAACTCAATTAATGCATAAAAATGCCAAACAAACTTGGAATAATTCCAAATTTAAACACGACACTCATGTACTAGTTGCATGTTCATTGTAGGTAAATGTTCTAGCAATTCGAACACCATCCTTTCCCTCCGTAATACCATTTTGTCTTTCAAAACGTAATGAAAAAATCAGGTATACGACAAACAGTGTACTAGAAAGAATCGTGTGGGATGTGATATAAAATATCTTGGCGCACCGTCTTGTCTGGCTTACGCGGGAAGCTTCGTCCTTTACAGTCCACCGCCCCCGCTTGAACCACACTTGCGCGCCAGTTTCTCGCGGCACTGAGCGAATTTTTTTTGCCACCACGGAAATATCTATCTCCCCGCCCCCTCCCTCCTACCAAAATCCACATTTCCACTGTTCCTCCTTGCTTCCCAAGTTCAAACCTTCACTGCTGCTTACTAGCAACTCAGCCTCTCGCCGACGACCCTTCTTGTTGTAGCGCCGCCTCCTCGCCGGCTACCCTTCTTCTTGTAGCGCCGCCTCCTCGCCGGCAACCCTTCTTCTTGTAGCGCCGCCTCCTTGTCGGCGACCCTTCTTCTTGCTGCGCGGCCTCCTCGCTGCCGACCCTTCTTCTTGTTGCGGGGCCTCGTCGATATGGTCAGGTAATTCACACCCCACCCACACCATCCTCCTCCTTTCCCGTCCCACATGCCCCGACCGACAGCGCGACACCTTCCACCGAAATCACTGCCCCCTCCTCCAATGAAGCGCCGCCGACAACCATTTTTGTAACGCCTCGAGACCGATGTGCCAGTTGTCGTCCAGTTATTCACCGTCGTTGCCATGTCATTTGCTTGCGTGTTGCATCTTATCATGTCATCATGAGCATTGCATCATCATGTTTTAAAACTTGCATTCGTCTGGGTTCCCCCGTTCTTTTCGTTGTCCGTTCTAAGCCCAGACACACTTGCACGCGCCCGCGGCATGTCCGAAATAGTATTTTAAAAGTGGCCGAAAAATGTTCTCGGAATGGGATGAAAGTTGGCGTGCGGTGTTGTTTTGTTATTAGTAGACCGCCTGCCAAGTTTCATCGCGTTCGGAGTCCGTTTGACGGCCCAACGGATAACTATAGCGGCAATATAGCCGGTCTAACGTCGGACGTTTTCGGTCTCCGAAAACAGTTGTCGGGCCTCTCCTCTTCTCTCTTCTTAGACCTTTGCCTTCTGCACTACCTCTCACCGCCAGGCCCTACCTAACCTCTCTCCTCAGCCCGCGGACCTCCTCCCGCGCGCGTCCGAAATATGTCTCGGACCCGACCCGGACTGTCACCATCGTTGTATCCGGATCATCCCCAAACATCTACAAAACGTCTCCGTTTTCTTTTTTAGGCTCCCTACCTATTTATTCCGGGCCGTCCGATTACGATCGGAGGGATTCAAACGACCCTACCCAAATCCACTCGGTATATATATCCGGATCAAACCCTAGTCCAATCCATCCATCCCCTCTCCGCCGCCAGCCGACCAACTCCCTCCTTCCTCGGGATCCTCCTAGATCCATCGAACCAGCCACCTCCTCCTCGATCCAAATCCTCCCCTGTCCAGACGCCGCTGCCACTGTCTTTCTCCCACCTCGGGATCCCCTTCGCACCTATCAGCCACCACCAAAAAAACTTCCAATTCCATCAATCCATCCACCCAACTATCGCCGCCCGAGAGCCTCGCTCGACCCCACGCGCCACCACCGGCCGGAGACCTCGCCGGAGCTCTATCGGAACCGCCAGGCCAGCTCCTCGCGACCCTCTCTTTTCGTTCCCTCGTCCCTGCAACTATATCTCCCTAACCTCTTCATCTCTCTGTACCTCAACAGGAGCTCCAGCGCCATGGTTTGATTTCGGCCTCGAGGTTCCGACACCGCCATCTCCTGCATCCGCTGCCGCGCCAAGTCCCTCTTCCTCGCTCGTGCGTCAAGTTCTTGCTGTGGCCGCCTCGATCTGCCATGCCGACGCCCTCCATGGAGTTTCCTGCAGCCTCCGTCAGCGCCATCTCGAACCGAGCCTCGCCCCTACGCCGTCTTCCCCACGCGCCGCAGGAGACAGGAAACCGGCGACCTCCAACCTCGCCGGAGTACCCAACAGGGCGGCCCTTATGCAGTTCGTCGCGCCGCCCTGCCAGGACGTGCCCCGCCGTCTCCTTCCTCGCCAGCCGCCGCCGACCTCCATTTCTTCCTGAGCGCCGCCCGGCCAAGTCCGGCGACCAAGCGGGTGATCTGGTCGAGCTCGCCGCCCCACGCCTACTTGCACATCGTTCCCGTGCCTGGCGACCCTGTCGCTGACCTTTGCTTCCCCTGCTTCGAGTGACAGGATGAGGCAGTGCCGGCGTTGACTCTGCGACGAGCACGAACCCCTCCTCTACTTCACGCGTAGCGCAGTGCCCTAGGCCAGCTCTAGCGATCGCATGGGCCACAAGCAGATCCGGCCCAGCACATCCCTTCGCGGCCTACCTCTTCCTCCGACTGGGCTTGACCCATGGGTGAGCTGCCCCAGCGCCCCTCTTGTTTTTTTCCTCCTATTGGGCTAGCCAGTTTCGGCCCATATAGTGTTTTTTTTCCTCGGGACGAATTTAGCTAATTTCCAGGGATTTGCAGATTTGCAGAAAAGACCATGTTCTTCTTGCATTTAATAACTCACCAACCATGCATCACATGTAAAAACTAAATATATGAAAAGTGCTCAGAATTTTGTGTAGTTTCATAATATGCCACTTTCATCCATGTTTGAAATGTTTAAACTGATGTTTGCATTAGTTTTGCTCATATGCCATGTTAAAATGATTTATTTCATAACTTAATAACCGTAGCTCGGTTTTAAATAAATTATATATGTAAATGGGGTAGAATTTTGCCTAGTTTAACATGGTGTAATCACTTTGCATGTTTAATAACCATAAAATATGGTTTAGGGCAGAACAGTACCAAACCTTAAAACATGCACATGAGGAGTTTCCGGAATTGTTGTTCGTTGTTTCCGGCCTCATTTAAACTTGACTAGATAGGTAGTTTTCATTTGCTTCATCCTCTTGCCATGCTAACAACATTTAATATTGGTGAGTACATAACCGAGAGAGAACTAAATAACTTGTCATGGTGTTTCGTCAATATGCACCGTTGCATGTTGAGCTCCATTTAATTTGTAGGATTGTTTGTGCATTTTGCCATGTCATGCTTCATTAAACCGGACATGCATCATACTTGATTGTGCATCATGCCATGATTATGTGGTGGTTGTTTACTATGTTGTTTGCTCTTTTCCGGTGTTGCTTCTTCGGGTTGGTTCCGATAACGTTGCGTTTGTGAGGATCCGTTCGACTACGTCCGTTTGTCTTCTTCATGGACTCGTTCTTCTTCCTTGCGGGATTTCAGGCAAGATGACCATACCCTCGAAATCACTTCTATCTTTGCTTGCTAGATGCTCGCTCTTTTGCTATGCCTATGCTGCGATACCTACCACTTGCTTATCATGCCTCCCATATTGTTGAACCAAGCCTCTAACCCACCTTGTCCTAGCAAACCGTTGTTTGGCTATGTTACCGCTTTGCTCAGCCCCTCTTATAGCATTGTTAGTTGCAGGTGAAGATTGAAGTTTGTTCCTTGTTGGAACATGGAGATGTTGTTCCTTGTTGGAACATGTTTACTTGTTGGGATATCACAATATATCTTATTTAATTAATGCATTTATATACTTGGTAGAGGGTGGAAGGCTCGGCCTTATGCCTGGTGTTTTGTTCCACTCTTGCCGCCCTAGTTTCCGTCATACCGGTGTTATGTTCCCGGATTTTGCGTTCCTTACGCAGTTGGGTAATAATGGGAACTCCTTGACAGTTCGCCTTGAATAAAACTCCTCCAGCAAGGCCCAACCTTAGTTTTACCATTCGCCCTAGCCTTTTTCCCTTGGGAGTCACGCATCCTGAGGGTCATCTTTATTTTAACCCCCCCCCCGGGCCAGTGCTTGTCTAAGTGTTGGTCCGAACTAGAGTCCATTGCAGCGCCACCTCGGGGAAACTTGAGGGCTGGTTTTAGTTGTACGGAGCGCTCATCCGGTGTTGCCCTAAGAATGAGATATGTGCAGCTCCTATCAGG
The DNA here is from genome assembly GCF_056163025.1 of Triticum urartu. NCBI lineage: Eukaryota > Viridiplantae > Streptophyta > Magnoliopsida > Poales > Poaceae > Triticum > Triticum urartu. The sequence goes on along the minus strand of NC_141874.1, from coordinate 391,919,209 downwards.
ATGTCGGCGCATCGGGCGGTCTTGCTGGTCTTGTTTTACCTGTCGAAATGTCTTGTAACCGGTATTCCGAGTCTAATCGGGTCTTCCCGCTAGAAGGAATATCCTTCGTTGACCGTGAGAGCTTGTGATGGGCTAAGTTGGGACATCCCTGCAGGGATTTGAACTTTCGAAAGCCGGGCCCGCGGTTATGGGCAGATGGGAATTTGTTAATGTCCGGTTGTAGAAAACCTGAAGTTGACCTTAATTAAAATGCACCAACCGCGTGTGTTACCGTGATGGTCTCTTCTCGGCGGGGTCCGGGAAGCGAACACGGTGTTGGAGTTATGCTTGACGTAGGTTGTTCTAGGATCACTTCTTGATCATAGTTTCTCGACCATGCTTTGCCTTCTCTTCTCGCTCTCATTTGCGTATGTTAGCCACCATATATGTTAGTCGCTTGCTGCAGCTCCACCTCATACCTTTTACCTTACCCATAAGCTTAAATAGTGTTGATCGCGAGGGTGTGAGATTGCTGAGTCCCCATGGCTCACAGATACTTTCAAAACCAGTTTGCAGGTGCTGATGTTACCAAGCAGGTGACGCAACCAAGCTCAAGGAGGAGCTCGATGAAGATCTTGTCCTTTGTGTTGTTCCGTTCTAGTTGATCAGTAGTGGAGCCCAGTTGGGGTCTATCGGGGACCTTGTCGCATTTGGGGTTCTTCTTTTATTTTGGTTCCGTAGTCGGACCTTGATTGTATTTGGTTGATGTAATGCTTTATTCATGTAATTGTGTGAAGTGGCGATTGTAAGCCAACTATGTATCTCTTTCCCTTATGTATTACATGGGTTGTGTGAAGATTACCTCACTTGCGACATTGCTTTCAATGCGGTTACGCCTCTAAGTCGTGCTTCGACACGTAGGAGATATAGCCGCATCGAGGGCGTTACAAGTTGGTAATCAGAGCCTTCCCCGACCTTAGGAGCCCCATTGCTTGATCGAATTAGCGGATGAGTTGAGTCTAGAAAAATGTTTTGAGTCATTTAGGAATTATATATCGGAGAGCTTAGGAATTCTTTTTACTCCTCAGTCCCTTCATCGCTCTGGTAATGCATCTGACGTAGAGTTTTGACTCTTCTCTTCTCAAATTTTCACTAAAAAAAATTTAGGATCACGCGGGTATCTTGGAATTGTTCCGATGGTTTTGTGACGAGAACATTGTTCTTGGTGCCTCCTGACATTTAGGGGTTGTGGCAGTGTCCCGGGGAGTTGAGCTCCGAGGTGTTGTCGTCACAATTTTATCGTTGCAGTTCTGGAATACCTGAGTTTAGTTTCGCCGACATCGAAAATCTCTTTTATGCAGTTGTTGGTGAGATAACCTCGACGCCACCAAGTACTTGGGCGGGAGTTCGGGAGTATTGCCATAACTTGTATAACGGATGCTTTTCGAAGGTTGAGGTAGACGATTTCCGAAGGTTTCTTGGTTATGTGTTGAAGGATGGATACAGCTGGATGTAGGATTTGCTAGTTTTGGGTGAGATATTATGCTTCCCCTGTATCCCCAACACCTGATTGCATAACCGGGAGAATTTCGGGAGTTTATAAGTGGGAATTCAAGTAGCTCCTAGGATATCTTTCCAACAGATGTATGATTTGAAATTGGGGTTCGACGTCTAGTGGTCCGCCTATCCACGGTCGGTTTTACAGTGGTCTCGTTGTGTCTTAAAGAGTCCTTGGCTATGCCGACTCGGGGACGCTTCGTATGTCATGTGCACTGCCTTGTACATGATGGTGCTGTACGATCGAGCCCGTGTAGGCCCCACCACGAAAACTTCGGACAAAATTTCTATCATATGTTTGTTCTGGCTTATTCTGCAAGCCAATCCTTTGTTTTGTTTTGAGTTGTGGTATTCGAGTTGCTTCAAAGACAAATGTTGATTCCATACCTTTTCCTAAGCGGTGTTCTCATGTGAATACTAATCCTTCATGATAATTGAGTTTGTCATGTCAATCATTTTTAACCGGTGTGTTTCTCTTCAAGTGGATCAGATCATTTCAATATCAGCAAGATCTATTATCAGTTCTTCTCAACGGTGTTTGTTTCATTCGTCTCCAAGTTTCCTTTGTTTTTCCCGCCCACCCTACCTTTTTTCTCTTTGAGGACTCAGAATTCTTAATCAAGTATCCATCTTATTGGTTATGAAGTCTCTCCATTCTTCTCCATCAATGTTCTTATCCGGCGATTCTCATGAAGATTCTAATGGAGCTTCAAGCTCATCATTCTCCATTTTCTTTCTTCTCCGGTGGAACCAATTCAAGCGTTCGGTGTTGATAATATCTTTTCCTTGTTTCAAATGCCTTCTCATACCGGTGCACCTCTTAATCATTCACCTCTCGCTATTCTTTTGTTCCGGAGTGCTCAAGATATCTCAGAAAATTTATTTCCATTCCCGATCCATTCAAGATTTTGCGAGGATGTTATCTCATTCAAGCCATTTAATTCAACCGGTGCAACCTCTCTTTTCAAGTAATCTTTTCAATGGTGTTTCTTTTGAGTGGGCCCTAACCCACAGGTCTTTTTCCAGGATCTTACCTGACTCTTCTTATTTTCCCGGAGCGATTATCAAATCTTTTTAAGTTTTGACGTAAGAATGATTTATCATCAGTTAAATGTCTTTCTCCAAGATCTTTCAAATTCATTTCATTGTTGATTCAACTTTTATATTCTTCTTTATTCCGGTGTGCCTCAATAATTCTTGGTGGTGTTTCTCGTTGTCATTCTCATCATTTGAAGACCGAAGAAGAGCTTTCCTCCATATCTTGCCCCATTCTCGGAAATCATCTCATAATTGTTTTCGATTGTGAGAATCCTTTTCACCTATCCGGAGCATTTCAAGAGTTTTTCAGTTTGTTTATCTAAAGGCCATCATTTCGGGATTATCCATTTCAGCTTCAGCTCTCGTTCTTCAAAATCTTGCCGGTGCTTCGTTCAAGTTTTCTCTAATCAGTTCGTGATCTCTTCATTCTCTTTTATCTAAATTCCCCTCAAGTATCTTCATTTGTTCTCTAATTCTTCCCGGTGCTTCTTTATTTTTCTTCTTCGTTCATTTTCAATTCTTACTGTGGTTCGTTCAAGATTCTTCTTACCTTGTTATCATATCAATTCTTTTGTTGTTTTCAATCCTACCGGTGGATTCGTCGAAGACCTTCTCAAGTTTATGTTATATCTCTCTCTTAATCTTTTCTACGAGAATAAGTAATATGTCAAATCCGTTGATTGTCGTCAATTTAATTGATGAAGGATAAGCATAATGTAATTCTTATTCTTGTTTAATCTTTCTTTCCGGAGCTCAAAGTTATTTCAATTATATCATCACGAAGATCCATCTTATCATTGCAAGGCTTCAACCTTATTATTTTCATCTTTCATTTCGTTTGATCATTCTTTTGTTACCGGAGTTTCTTCATGGAGGCTATACATGATGGTTCATCAAGGATTTATTTCCTTCTCGAAGCGTTCATCAAGATTCTTTTCTAAGGAGCTTAAGTTTCTTCATCTTGCAATCCAGAGTGCAATTCTTTCTTCCATATCATTGGAGGTGGTATTATGTCATTCTTGATAATTTTCCTTCGTGCTTCATGTTTCTCAAGCTATCAAGAATGAGGTATTTTAAATTCATCAACCTCTTCGTTGGAATTATCTTGGGTTATGTTTCACCTAAAGCCTTCCCTAAGGATTGTTACTATTTATGGTGCGTATAAACGACCCTAGTTCTTCATCTATCCTCCCGGTGAAATAGCTTTCTCGTCTCCTTGTTCATAGAAATCCAATTCTTTCTCCCGTGAGTGGCAGGTTGTCACCTCATAATTTGAGTTGTATTGCATAAGACCGTATCAAGCTTATTCTTTTAGTTGTTGGTTTTCCAACAACTCCGTTCTAGCATTTGTTGTAACCGTGCTCTCTCAAGATCTTGTTTCCCTGCGTTCCGGAGGCAGTGTATTGTGATTTCATCAAGTATCCTCTCATCTTTTCAAGTTCATGTTCAATTGTTTCCATTTACAGTCGGAGTGCTGCCCAAATTATATCATTCTTAATCCTTTTCTATCTTGTTTCAACCGGAGTGGTTTCAATATTTATCTTGCCCTTCAATCTCAAGGTTCTAGTAATGTTCTTTGTTCGTCTTTTCTATCGGAGTGTTTTCAACTTTGTCCATCTCCATTGTATTCTTCTTTCCAATTGGTTAACCTCTCAAGGTTCATTGGTTCCACTCGTTTGTCAAAGAAGAAACTTAGTTTTACCTCTTCTTTTCTCTTCCGTTTTCCCTCCGATGCCATTCTAGATCTCGGGACGAGATCCTCTCGTAGTGGTGGAGTGTTGTAACGCCCCGAGACTGATGTGCCAGTTGTCGTCCAGTTATTCGCCGTCGTTGCCATGTCATTAGCTTGCGTGTTGCATCTTATCATGTCAACATGTGCATTGCATCATCATGTTTTAAAACTTGCATTCGTCCGGGTTCCCCCATTCTTTCCGTTGTCCATTCTGAGCCCAGACATACTTGCACGCGCCCGCGGCATGTCCGAAATAGTATTTTATAAGTGGCCAGAAAATGTTCTCGGAATGGGATGAAAGTTGGCGTGCGGTGTTGCTTTGCTATTAGTGGACCGCCTGCCAAGTTTCATCGCGTTCGGAGTCCGTTTGACGCCCGAGCGGATAACTATAGCGGCAATGTAGTCGGTCTAATGTCGGACGTTTTCGGTCTCCGAAAACAGTCGTCGGGCCTCTCCTCTTCTCTCTTCTCAGACCTTTGCCTTCTGCACTACCTCTCACCGCCAGGCCCTACCTAACCTCTCTCGTCAGCCCACGGACCTCCTCCCGCGCGCGTCCGAAATTTGTCCCGGACCCGACCCGGACTGTCACCATCGTTGTGTCCGGATCATCCCCAAACATCTACAAAACATCTCCGTTTTCTTTTTTAGGCTCCCTACCTATTTATTCCGGGCCGTCCGATTACGATCGGAGGGATTCAAACGACCCTGCCCAAATCCACTCGGTATATATATCCGGATCAAACCCTAGTCCAATCCATCCATCCCCTCTCCGCCGCCAGCCGAGCAACTCCCTCCTTCCTCGGGATCCTCCTAGATCCATCGAACCAGCCACCTCCTCCTCGATCCAAATCCTCCCCTGTCCAGACGCCGCTGCCACCGTCTTTCTCCCACCTCGGGATCCCCTTCGCACCTATCAGCCACCACCAAAAAAAACTTCCAATTCCATTGATCCATCCACCCAACTGCCGCCGCCCGAGAGCCTCGCTCGACCCCACGCGCCACCACCGGCCGGAGACCTCACCGGAGCTCTACCGGAACCGCCAGGCCAGCTCCTCGCGACCCTCTGTTTTCGTTCCCTCGTCCCTGCAACTCTCTCTCCCTAACCTCTTCATCTCTCTGTACCTCAATAGGAGCTCCAGCGCCATGGTTTGATTTCGGCCTCGAGGTTCCGACGCCGCCATCTCCTGCATCTGCTGCCGCGCCAAGTCCCTCTTCCTCGCCCGTGCGTCAAGTTCTTGCTGTGGCCGCCTCGATCTGCCAGGCCGACTCCCTCCATGGAGTTTCCTGCAGCCTCCGTCAGCGCCATCTCGAACCGAGCCTCGCCCTTGCGCCGTCTTCCCCGCGCGCCGCAGGAGACAGGAAACCGGCGACCTCCAACCTCGCTGGAGTACCCAACCAGGGCGGCCCTTATGCAGTTCGTCGCGCCGCCCTGCCAGGACGTGCCCCGCCGTCTCCTTCCTCGCCAGCCGCTGCCGACCTCCATTTCGTCCTGAGCACCGCCCGGCCAAGTCCGGCGACCAAGCGGGTGATCTGGTCGAGCTCGCCGCCCCTCGCCTACTTGCACGTCGTTCCCGTGCCTGCCGACCCTATCGCTGACCTTTGCTTCCCCTGCTTCGAGCGACAGGATGAGGCAGTGCCGGCGTTGACTCTGCGACGAGCACGACCCCCTCCTCTACTTCACGCGTAGCACAGTGCCCTGGGCCAGCTCAGGCGATCGCATGGGCCACAAGCAGATCCGGCTCAGCGCCTCCCTTCACGGCCTACCTCTTCCTCCGACTGGGCTTGACCCATGGGTGAGCTGCCCCAGCGCCCCTCTTTTTTTTTCCTCCTGTTGGGCTAGCCAGTTTTGGCCCATATAGTGTTTTTTTCCTCGGACGAATTTAGCTACTTTCCAGGGATTTGCAGATTTGCAGAAAAGACCCTGTTCTTCTTGCATTTAATAACTCACCAACCATGCATCACATGTAAAAACTTAATATATGAAAAGTGCTCAGAATTTTGTGTAGTTCCATAATATGACACTTTCATCCATGTTTGAAATTTTTAAACTGATGTTTGCATTAATTTTGCTCATATGCCATGTTAAAATGATTTATTTCATAACTTAATAACCGTAGCTCGGTTTTAAATAAATTATATATGTAAATGGGGTAGAATTTTGCCTAGTTTAACATGGTGTAATCACTTTGCATGTTTAATAACCATAAAATATGGTTTAGGGCTGAACAGTACCAAACCTTAAAACATGCACATGAGGAGTTTCTGGAATTGTTGTTCGTTGTTTCCGGCCTCATTTAAACTTGACTAGATAGGTAGTTTTCATTTTCTTCACCCTCTTGCCATGCTAACAACATTTAATATTGGTGAGTACATAACCGAGAGAGAACTAAATAACTTGTCGTGGTGTTTTGTCAATATGCACCGTTGCATGTTGAGCTCCACTTAATTTGTAGGATTGTTTGTGCATTTTGCCATGTCATGCTTCATTAAACCGGACATGCATCATACTTGATTGTGCATCATGCCATGATTATGTGGTGGTTGTTTACTATGTTGTTTGCTCTTTTCCGGTGTTGCTTCTTCGGGTTGGTTCCGATAACGTTGCGTTTGTGAGGATCCGTTTGACTACGTCCGTTTGTCTTCTTCATGGACTCGTTCTTCTTCCTTGCGGGATTTCAAGCAAGATGACCATACCCTCGAAATCACTTCTATCTTTGCTTGCTGGATGCTCGCTCTTTTGCTATGCCTATGCTGCGATACCTACCACTTGCTTATCATGCCTCCCATATTGTTGAACCAAGCCTCTAACCCACCTTGTCCTAGCAAACCGTTGTTTGGCTATGTTACCGCTTTGCTCAGCCCCTCTTATAGCGTTGTTAGTTGCAGGTGAAAATTGAAGTTTGTTCCTTGTTGGAACATGGAGATGTTGTTCCTTGTTGGAACATGTTTACTTGTTGGGATATCACAATATATCTTATTTAATTAATGCATCTATATACTTGGTAGAGGGTGGAAGGCTCGGCCTTATGCCTGGTGTTTTGTTCCACTCTTGCCGCCCTAGTTTCCGTCATATCGGTGTTATGTTCCCGGATTTTGCATTCCTTACGCGGTTGGGTAATAATGGGAACCCCTTGACAGTTCTCCTTGAATAAAACTCCTCCAGCAAGGCCCAACCTTGGTTTTACCATTCACCCTAGCCTTTTTCCCTTGGGAGTCGCGCATCCCGAGGGTCATCTTTATTTTAACCCCCCCCCGGGCCAGTGCTTGTCTAAGTGTTGGTCCGAACTAGAGTCCTTTGCAGCGCCACCTCGGGGAAACTTGAGGGCAGGTTTTAGTTGTACGGAGCTCTCATCCGGTGTTGCCCTGAGAACGAGATATGTGCAGATCCTATCAGGATGTCGGCGCATTAGGGCGGTCTTGCTGGTCTTGTTTTACCTGTCAAAATGTCATGTAACCGGGATTCCGAGTCTGATCGGGTCTTCCCGCTAGAAGGAATATCCTTCGTTGACCGTGAGAGCTTGTGATGGGCTAAGTTGGGACACCCCTGCAGGGATTTGAACTTTTGAAAGCCGTGCCCGCGGTTATGGGCAGATGGGAATTTGTTAATGTCCGGTTGTAGAAAACCTGAAGTTGACCTTAATTAAAATGCACCAACCGCGTGTGTTACCGTGATGGTCTCTTCTCGGCGGGGTCCGGGAAGCGAACACGGTGTTGGAGTTATGCTTGACGTAGGTTGTTCTAGGATCACTTCTTGATCATAGTTTCTCGACCGTGCTTTGCCTTTTCTTCTCGCTCTCATTTGCGTATGTTAGCCACCATATATGCTAGTCGCTTGCTGCAGCTCCACCTCATACCTTTTACCTTACCCATAAGCTTAAATAGTGTTGATCGCGAGGGTGTGAGATTGCTGAGTCCCCGTGGCTCACAGATACTTTCAAAACCAGTTTGCAGGTGCTGATGTTACCAAGCAGGTGACGCAACCAAGCTCAAGGAGGAGCTCGATGAAGATCTTGTCCTTTGTGTTGTTCCGTTCTAGTTGATCAGTAGTGGAGCCCAGTTGGGGTCGATCGGGGACCTTGTCGCATTTGGGGTTCTTCTTTTATTTTGGTTCCGTAGTCGGACCTTGATTGTATTTGGTTGATGTAATGCTTTATTCATATAATTGTGTGAAGTGGCGATTGTAAGCCAACTATGTATCTCTTTCCCTTATGTATTACATGGGTTGTGTGAAGATTACCTCACTTGCGACATTGCTTTCAATGCGGTTATGCCTCTAAGTCGTGCTTCGACACGTAGGAAATATAGCCGCATCGAGGGCGTTACAATTTTGCATGCAGTATAACGTGGAGCTCAGTAGCATGCGACCGCACGCGCGCACGAGGTCACTATGGCTGCCATGCGTGTCGACCGTCAGATCTTGGAGGAGCACCTCGTCTTTGAGGCCATCGTCGACATCACCACGCGGTTGTCTACATTAAAATACATTTCGTGTTATTTTCTCGAGGCCACCGCCAGTGCCTTCTAGTGATTTGTCATCTGTAATGTTAATATGCAATCTGATGTTTAGTTAACAGTTTGGTCCTCTGAAATGTAATGTTCACTTAACACTTTGGTCCAACAATTGCTACATTTCGTAGTACTGTTCTCAAGCATTCTTTGTTTTGTTAACTGTCTTATCTTCGAGTACATGTTTCTATTCTGCAATGTAGTGCTCAGTTAACTATTTTGGTTTATTTGGTCTGTTGTCCATTTAACTGTTTGGTTCAGTTCTGCAATTTGATTTTCATTTGCTGTGGGTACAATTTTGTATTGTTATGCATGTGACACCAATTGAATTTGGTTGTACTCAATACATATTCTACTGATAGTATGGAAACTCTCAGTTAACCTGATCAAGATCTTCCTTATGTGTGTTGCAGGGAAACAATGGGAGACAACGTGGTTTACCATCGAGGTTTGTTCAAGCAGGGTCCTTTGGCTAATAGCACATTATTGTGTAGTTGCAGGAATTATTCTAATATTTAGGTTTCTTACAATTTGGTCTTGCACATGTAGGTCCTGCTGTCAGAGGCTTAGACCCACTGTTCGACCCATTTTGCATATGGGGAAATGAGATGTCCATGAATACCAGTCAAGTCAAGAAACTCAGAAAGATTGTTAGGATGAAGAAACTTGCGACGAATAACAGCAAGATCTTTGTTTGCACAATGAAGAAGACATCAGTCAACTATAGGATGGTACCAACTCTTTTACCTTGTTTTTACCCCTTGCGCCATTTCAAAATTTACAACAGCGAGTTATGCATAGCTTTGCTTTCAGTACTTTTCAAAGCAGTTCACCGATGATTACCTATAACACCACCTGCATGGTCAAGAGGCGAGGAAGGTATTCATTCAACACCCACGGTACAATATTGAAGTCTTGCTGAAGAGGACGAAGATTGGGCGGGCAATTATCCATAGCCACTGGCCCAAAGTTGCAAGGACATTCAACATCACTCAAGGCTCAATATTTGCCTTCCGCTTCTGCAGTTTCCCAGATGAGATTCATCTGTCTATTTACCGTGTATGATGCTACTTTCCAAAGGTTTTTGATGCTACATGTGAAACTTGGTGTTGTTGTGTAATGGCGCAACCGAGTGCCGAAGCTATCTGATGTAATTCGATTATGAAATCCTATTTTCTTTTATACGGATATGAAATATCTGGCGTGTTTTATAAGAAATATCAGTTTGATTAGTACATGGATTATCAATAATAGGCTAATTACCCTGCTTATTGGGGTTTTCTTTTGCAGACGGTTACTCAGATAACATCGTGGGTGATGAACTCAAACAACCTGCACAGTTTCTAGAAAGTAGGCGTGTTCGATCAACTAACAATCACACACGGCTACCAGCAGCGAACTGTTTGCGTTAGGCCACCTTGTTATTTTTCACCCAAGGACACATATGTTATTTTTCAAACAACTTTGGTGCTCTGGAGCATGTGCTTGTAGTTCAAATTTGAATTATGCACATTAAATGCGCAGAAACTCAATTAATGTATAAAAAGGCCAAATGAACCCGTAATAATTCCCAAATATAGCACCATACTTCTATTTGGTCTAATCTGCCTGTGTAAAAAAATTAAGGCGGGAGAAGGCAGTGTACGTATGTCATTTCGCACACGGAGGTGATACGTTCCCTCTCGGAACCACGAGCCTTCTTGAGGGAAGCTCTCGTTTGCTAGAAGCTTACACCAAAGCTTGTCCCAATTCGGCCCAAAAAACTACCGTGGCATGTTGGTGCCATGTCATGACACCATGCCATGTTTCATGATTTTCAGGCATGTTTGGATTTACTGGAATTAAAAAACCAAGTTTCTCAATCTTTCTGACCGAGCCACGATGCCCAGATGTTTGAATTTCATTCTCATTTCTTGCATGGGACCTAGAAATTCACCCAAGGGCACACATGTGATTTTTCAACCAATTTTGGTGCACTGGAGCATGTGCTTGTAGTTCAAATTTGAATTATGCACATTAAATGCGCAGAAACTCAATTAATGTATAAAAAAGGCCAAACGAACCCGGAATAATTCCCAAATTTAGCACGATACTTCTATTTGGTCTAATCTGCCTATGTAACAAAATTAAGGCGGGAGAAGGTAGTGTATGTATCTCATTTCGCACACGGAGGTGACACGTTCCCTCTCAGAACCATGAGCTTTCTTGAGGGTAGCTCCGGTTTGCAAGAAGATTACACCAAAGCTTGTCCCAATTCGGCCAAAAAAATTACCATAGCATGTTGATGCCATGTCATGACACCATGCCAAGTTTCATGATTTGCAGGCGTGTTTTGGATTTACGGGAATTAAAAAAACAAAGTTTCTCAATCTTTCCGGCCGAGCCACGAAGCCCAGATGTTTGAATTTCATTCCCATTTCTTGCATGGGACCTATAAATTCACCCAAATACACACATGTGATTTTTCAACAAACTTTGGTGCATTGGAGCATGTGCTTGTAGTTCAAATTTGAATTATGCACATTAAATGCCTAGAAACTCAATTAATGCATAAAAATGCCAAACAAACTTGGAATAATTCCAAATTTAAACACGACACTCATGTACTAGTTGCATGTTCATTGTAGGTAAATGTTCTAGCAATTCGAACACCATCCTTTCCCTCCGTAATACCATTTTGTCTTTCAAAACGTAATGAAAAAATTAGGTATACGACAAACAGTGTACTAGAAAGAATCGTGTGGGATGTGATATAAAATATCTTGGCGCACCGTCTTGTCTAGCTTACGCGGGAAGCTTCATCCTTTACAGTCCACCGCCCCCGCTTGAACCACACTTGCGCGCCAGTTTCTCGCGGCACTGAGCGAATTTTTTTTGCCACCGCGGAAATATCTATCTCCCCGCCCCCTCCCTCCTACCAAAATCCACATTTCCACTGTTCCTCCTTGCTTCCCAAGTTCAAACCTTCACTGCTGCTTACTGGCAACTCAGCCTCTCGTCGACAACCCTTCTTGTTGCAGCGCCGCCTCCTCGCCGGCTACCCTTCTTCTTGTAGCACCGCCTCCTCGCCGGCAACCCTTCTTCTTGTAGCGTCGCCTCCTTGTCGGCGACCCTTCTTCTTGCTGCGCGGCCTCCTCGCTGCCGACCCTTCTTCTTGTTGCGGGGCCTCGTCGATATGGTCAGGTAATTCACACCCCACCCACACCATCCTCCTCCTTTCCCGTCCCACATGCCCCGACCGACAGCGCGACACCTTCCACCGAAATCACTGCCCCCTCCTCAAATGAAGCGCCGCCGACAACCATTTTTGTAACGCCTCGAGACCGATGTGCCAGTTGTCGTCCAGTTATTCACCGTCGTTGCCATGTCATTTGCTTGCGTGTTGCATCTTATCATGTCATCATGTGCATTGCATCATCATATTTTAAAACTTGCATTCGTCCGGGTTCCCCCGTTCTTTCCGTTGTCCGTTCTAAGCCCAGACACACTTGCACGCGCCCGCGGCATGTCCAAAATAGTATTTTATAAGTGGCCGAAAAATGTTCTCGGAATGGGATGAAAGTTGGCGTGCGGTGTTGTTTTGTTATTAGTAGACCGCCTGCCAAGTTTCATCGCGTTCGGAGTCCGTTTGACGCCCCAACGGATAACTATAGCGGCAATATAGCCGGTCTAATGTCGGACTTTTTCGGTCTCCGAAAACAGTTGTCGGGCCTCTCCTCTTCTCTCTTCTCAGACCTTTGCCTTCTGCACTACCTCTCACCGCCAGGCCCTACCTAACCTCTCTCCTCAGCCCGCGGACCTCCTCCCGCGCGCGTCCGAAATATGTCTCGGACCCGACCCGGACTGTCACCATCGTTGTGTCCGGATCATCCCCAAACATCTACAAAACGTCTCCGTTTTCTTTTTTAGGCTCCCTACCTATTTATTCCGGGCCGTCCGATTACGATCGGAGGGATTCAAACGACCCTACCCAAATCCACTCGGTATATATACCCGGATCAAACCCTAGTCCAATCCATCCATCCCCTTTCCGCCGCCAGCCGACCAACCCCCTCCTTCCTCGGGATCCTCCTAGATCCATCGAACCAGCCACCTCCTCCTCGATCCAAATCCTCCCCTGTCCAGACGCCGCTGCCACTGTCTTTCTCCCACCTCGGGATCCCCTTCGCACCTATCAGCCACCACCAAAAAAACTTCCAATTCCATCAATCCATCCACCCAACTGTCGCCGCCCGAGAGCCTCGCTCGACCCCACGCGCCACCACCGGCCGGAGACCTCGCCGGAGCTCTATCGGAACCGCCAGGCCAGCTCCTCGTGACGCTCTCTTTTCGTTCCCTCGTCCCTGCAACTATATCTCCCTAACCTCTTCATCTCTCTGTACCTCAACAGGAGCTCCAGCGCCATGGTTTGATTTCGGCCTCGAGGTTCCGACGCCGCCATCTCCTGCATCCGCTGCCGTGCCAAGTCCCTCTTCCTCGCTCGTGCGTCAAGTTCTTGCTGTGGCCGCCTCGATCTGCCATGCCGACGCCCTCCATGGAGTTTCCTGCAGCCTCCGTCAGCGCCATCTCGAACCGAGCCTCGCCCCTACGCCGTCTTCCCCGCGCGCCGCAGGAGACAGGAAACCGGCGACCTCCAACCTCGCCGGAGTACCCAACCAGGGCGGCCCTTATGCAGTTCGTCGCGCCGCCCTGCCAGGACGTGCCCCACCGTCTCCTTCCTCGCCAGCCGCCGCCGACCTCCATTCCGTCCTGAGCGCCGCCCGGCCAAGTCCGGCGACCAAGCGGGTGATCTGGTCGAGCTCGCCGCCCCACGCCTACTTGCACGTCGTTCCCGTGCCTGGCGACCCTGTCGCTGACCTTTGCTTCCCCTGCTTCAAGCGACAGGATGAGGCAGTGCCGGCGTTGACTCTGCGACGAGCACGAACCCCTCCTCTACTTCACGCGTAGCGCAGTGCCCTGGGCCAGCTCTAGCGATCGCATGGGCCACAAGCAGATCCGGCCCAGCGCATCCCTTCGCGGCCTACCTCTTCCTCCGATTGGGCTTGACCCATGGGTGAGCTGCCCCAGCGCCCCTCTTGTTTTTTTCCTCCTATTGGGCTAGCCAGTTTCGGCCCATATAGTGTTTTTTTCCTCGAGACGAATTTAGCTAATTTCCAGGGATTTGCAGATTTGCAGAAAAGACCCTGTTCTTCTTGCATTTAATAACTCACCAACCATGCATCACATGTAAAAACTAAATATATGAAAAGTGCTCAGAATTATGTGTAGTTTCATAATATGCCACTTTCATCCATGTTTGAAATGTTTAAACTGATGTTTGCATTAGTTTTGCTCATATGCCATGTTAAAATGATTTATTTCATAACTTAATAACCGTAGCTCGGTTTTAAATAAATTATATATGTAAATGGGGTAGAATTTTGCCTAGTTTAACATGGTGTAATCACTTTGCATGTTTAATAACCATAAAATATGGTTTAGGGCTGAACAGTACCAAACCTTAAAACATACACATGAGGAGTTTCCGGAAATGTTGTTCATTGTTTCCGGCCTCATTTAAACTTGACTAGATAGGTAGTTTTCATTTGCTTCATCCTCTTGCCATGCTAACAACATTTAATATTGGTGAGTACATAACCGAGAGAGAACTAAATAACTTGTCATGGTGTTTCGTCAATATGCACCGTTGCATGTTGAGCTCCATTTAATTTGTAGGATTGTTTGTGCATTTTGCCATGTCATGCTTCATTAAACCGGACATGCATCATACTTGATTGTGCATCATGCCATGATTATGTGGTGGTTGTTTACTATGTTGTTTGCTCTTTTCCGGTGTTGCTTCTTAGGGTTGGTTCCGATAACGTTGCGTTTCTGAGGATCCGTTCGACTACGTCCGTTTGTCTTCTTCATGGACTCATTCTTCTTCCTTGCGGGATTTCAGGCAAGATGACCATACCCTCGAAATCACTTCTATCTTTGCTTGCTAGATGCTCGCTCTTTTGCTATGCCTATGCTGCGATACCTACCACTTGCTTATCATGCCTCCCATATTGTTGAACCAAGCCTCTAACCCACCTTGTCCTAGCAAACCGTTGTTTGGCTATGTTACCGCTTTGCTCAGCCCCTCTTATAGCATTGTTAGTTGCAGGTGAAGATTGAAGTTTGTTCCTTGTTGGAACATGGAGATGGTGTTCCTTGTTGGAACATGTTTACTTGTTGGGATATCACAATATATATTATTTAATTAATGCATCTATATACTTGGTAGAGGGTGGAAGGCTCGGCCTTATGCCTGGTGTTTTGTTCCACTCTTGCCGCCCTAGTTTCCGTCATACCGCTGTTATGTTCCCGGATTTTGCGTTCCTTACGCGGTTGGGTAATAATGGGAACTCCTTGACAGTTCGCCTTGAATAAAACTCCTCAGGAAGGCCCAACCTTAGTTTTACCATTCGCCCTAGCCTTTTTCCCTTGGGAGTCACGCATCCCGAGGGTCATCTTTATTTCAACCCCCCCCCCCGGGCCAGTGCTTGTCTAAGTGTTGGTCCGAACTAGAGTCCTTTGCAGCGCCACCTCGGGGAAACTTGAGGGCAGGTTTTAGTTGTACGGAGCGCTCATCCGGTGTTGCCCTGAGAACGAGATATGTGCAGCTCCTATCAGGATGTCGGCGCATCGGGCGGTCTTGCTGGTCTTGTTTTACCTGTCGAAATGTCTTGTAACCGGGATTCCGACTCTGATCGGGTCTTCCCGCTAGAAGGAATATCCTTCGTTGACCGTGAGAGCTTGTGATGGGCTAAGTTGGGACATCCCTGCAGGGATTTGAACTTTCGAAAGCCGGGCCCGCGGTTATGGGCAGATGGGAATTTGTTAATGTCCGGTTGTAGAAAACCTGAAGTTGACCTTAATTAAAATGCACCAACCGCGTGTGTTACCGTGATGGTCTCTTCTCGGCGGGGTCCGGGAAGCGAACACGGTGTTGGAGTTATGCTTGACGTAGGTTGTTCTAGGATCACTTCTTGATCATAGTTTCTCGACCGTGCTTTGCCTTCTCTTCTCGCTCTCATTTGCGTATGGTAGCCACCATATATGCTAGTCGCTTGCTGCAGCTCCACCTCATACCTTTTACCTTACCCATAAGCTTAAATAGTGTTGATCGCGAGGGTGTGAGATTGCTGAGTCCCCGTGGCTCACAGATACTTTCAAAACTAGTTTGCACCTGGTGCTGATGTTACCAAGCAGGTGACGCAACCAAGCTCAAGGAGGAGCTCGATGAAGATCTTGTCCTTTGTGTTGTTCCGTTCTAGTTGATCAGTAGTGGAGCCCAGTTGGGGTCCATCGGGGACCTTGTCGCATTTGGGCTTCTTCGACACGTAGGAAATATAGCCGCATCGAGGGCGTTACAATTTTGCATGCAGTATAACGTGGAGCTCAGTAGCATGCGACCGCACGCGCGCACGAGGTCACTATGGCTGCCATGCGTGTCGACCGTCGGATCTTGGAGGAGCACCTCATCTTTGAGGCCATTGTCGACATCACCATGCGGTTGTCTACTTTAAAATACATTTCGTGTTATTTTCTCGAGGCTACCGCCAGTGCCTTCTAGTGATTTGTCATCTGTAATGTTAATATGCAATCTGATGTTCAGTTAACAGTTTGGTCCTCTGAAATGTAATGTTCACTTAACACTTTGGTCCAACAATTGCTACATTTCGTAGTACTGTTCTCAAGCATTCTTTGTTTTGTTAACTGTCTTATCTTCTAGTACATGTTTCTATTCTGCAATGTAGTGCTCAGTTAACTATTTTGGTTTATTTGGTCTGTTGTCCATTTAACTGTTTGGTTCAGTTCTGCAATTTGATTTTCATTTGCTGTGGGTACAATTTTGTATTGTTATGCATGTGACACCAATTGAATTTGGTTGTACTCAATACATATTCTACTGATAGTATGGAAACTCTCGGTTAACCTGATCAAGATCTTCCTTATGTGTGTTGCAGGGAAACAATGGGAGACAACGTGGTTTACCATCGAGGTTTGTTCAAGCAGGGTCCTTTGGCTAATAGCACATTATTGTGTAGTTGCAGGAATTATTCTAATATTTAGGTTTCTTACAATTTGGTCTTGCACATGTAGGTCCTGCTGTCAGAGGCTTAGACCCACTGTTCGACCCATTTTGCATATGGGGAAATGAGATGTCCATGAATACCAGTCAAGTCAAGAAACTCAGAAAGATTGTTCGGATGAAGAAACTTGCGACGAATAACAGCAAGATCTTTGTTTGCACAATGAAGAAGACATCAGTCAACTATAGGATGGTACCAACTCTTTTACCTTGTTTTTACCCCTTGCGCCATTTCAAAATTAACAACAGTGATTTATGCATAGCTTTGTTTTCAGTACTTTTCAAAGCAGTTCACCGATGATTACCTATAACACCACCTGCATGGTCAAGAGGCGAGGAAGGTATTCATTCGACACCCACGGTACAATATTGAAGTCTTGCTGAAGAGGACGAAGATTGGGCGGGCAATTATCCATAGCCACTGGCCCAAAGTTGCAAGGACATTCAACATCACTCAAGGCTCAATATTTGCCTTCCGCTTCTGCAGTTTCCCAGATGAGATTCATCTGTCTATTTACCGTGTATGATGCTACTTTCCAAAGGTTTTTGATGCTACATGTGAAACTTGGTGTTGTTGTGTAATGGTGCAACCGAGTGCCGAAGCTATCTGATGTAATTCGATTATGAAATCCTATTTTCTTTTATACGGATATGAAATATCTGGCGTGTTTTATAAGAAATATCAGTTTGATTAGTACATGGATTATCAATAATAGGCTAATTACCCTGCTTATTGGGGTTTTCTTTTGCAGACGGTTACTCAGATAACATCGTGGGTGATGAACTCAAACAACCTGCACAGTTTCTAGAAAGTAGGCGTGTTCGATCAACTAACAATCACACACGGCTTCCAGCAGCGAACTGTTTGCGTTAGGCCACCTTGTACAAATGTTTCCACACAAGGAGCTGTGTGTGATATACATCCTATGGAAATGTTTTTCTAGGATTCACCATGTGGGGTGTACATACCTACGGAAAGGATTTTTTGGGATTCACCGTGTGGGATGTACATACCTACGGAAATGATTTTTTGGAATTCACCGTGTGGGATGTACATACCTACGGAAATGTTTTTCTCGGATTACCATGTGGGATGTACATACCTATGGAAATTATTGGGTTTCGATGCCTCGCCCGATCGCACATGGCCCCAACCTGTGTCCCAGGAGGGCCTATCCTCGACGATTTTTGGGTCGTGTGGGAAGGACCCCCCTATCGCCCACACTCACTTGGCGAATGTTCCAAATGTCGTCGCTAAAAGGGGTTAAAAACCATTTGTATAGCACGTCGATGTACCAGTGTCTTATCAACCATGGAATCACTTCCAACACACATCATCACCTCGCCCTTAACATGTCTCTGTTCATTTTGCAATTCCCGTTTCGAGTTACTAATCTTAGCAACTGAACCGGTATCAAATACCCAGGGGTGGCTACGAACACTAGTAAAGTACACATCAATAATCTGTATATCAAATATACCTTTGTTCACTTTGCCATCCTTCTTATCTGCCAAATGTTTTGGGCAGTTCCGCTGCCAGTGACCATTTCCTTTCCAGTAGAAGCACTTAGTTTCAGGCTTGGGTCTAGCTTTGGGCTCCTTCCCGGGAGTGGCAACTTGCTTGCCATTCTTCTTGAAGTTCCCTTTCTTTCCCTTACCCTTTTACTTGAAACTAGTGGTCTTGTCAACCATCAACACTTGATGTTTTTTCTTTATTTCTACCTTCGCCGATTTCGGCATCGCAAAGAGCTCGGGAATAATTTTTGTCATCCCTTGCATATTGTAGTTCATCACGAAGTTCTAGTGTCGGCGTTCTGGGAACGGGGGTCCCCAGACTTGCCTGCCTGCGGCCTGCGGCGTGGCTCAAAGGGGGGGCCAGCGCGGCCCATTTTCACCAACACAAACCCAAGACCCTCGCGAGGGGCCAAGCCTCGCGGGGCGGACGACGCGGAGCTTCCTCAGGCACGGCCTCATCAGGCTGGCTCACGAGGAGGCGGAGAGACCAAGGCGGGGTACCTCACGAGGTGCCCATGACGCAAGCCATGACGACCAAGGGCGCCAGGCGGGTGCCAGCCCGCGCAGCGTCCTCCTTTCCTCTTTGGTGCAAAGGGGGCAAGCGCAGCTGCGGAGTACCGAGGCATCAGGCAAAGGTTGCCATTTCGGTGCAACAAGACCAAGACCAGGAGGACTGCAAGACGGAGGTCATCGTGGAGCCCAAGATGGCGTCACCACCAGAGCTTTGCACAGGCGAAGACTACTTTTGTCAGGGTAGCTAGTACTAGCTGTCCCCCTTCAAATTAGCCCGCCATTGTTGGCTCCCTTCCCGCTCGATATTTGGGAAGAGGACCGGGGCCTCTATAAATAGGACCAGCCACCCACAGAGCAAAAGGGGGGTTCGGAAGGGTTCTGGAGAGGAAGTTCTTTAGAGAGGGGTTCGATCAGAGAGAGAGAGAGAAAGGTGGCTGAACTCCCCCCAGCAGTTCATCGCCCCAGCCAAGAACAGACCCTCGCGAGGTTGTTTTTCCTTGTATTGTTCATCATCATCAGCCCAAGAGGCAATCCACCACACCACACACTGGAGTAGGGTATTACACCACAACGGTGGCCCGAACCAGTATAAACCCTGTGTCTCTTGTGTTGTTCTTTCCATAGTTTAGATCTTAGCGAGGCGGAGGGGTGCAGGTAGGTAGGAGGCGAAATCTCCGCGCGCACCCCAGTGTTCGAACCTCAAGGGTCTGCCGGAACCCAAAATCCGACATTTGGCACGCCAGGTAGGGGTGCGCCGAGATTCGTCTTCCACCACCCCGTTCTCCTCCGACCATCACGCCCATGTCTGACGCTCGTCGGGCCCGCGCCAAGCGCCGGGCCGCTCTCACTTCCCGCGTCGCCCAGACGGCCCCTGTCGGCGGGCGTCCTCGCCGTTCCCCGTCACCTGCCGTCAACGCCGCCACCGGCCCAGCGGGGGACGAGCAGCAAGCATCGTCTCAGCATCCATCCGCGCGGCAAGACGGCCGCACCGCAACTCCCTTGCTCACCCCAGCTGGTTCTTCGTCCCGCGCGCTCCGCGTGCCCATGGAGGCTCGGGCTGCACTCATCGCGGCAAACAGTCTCCTGCGGTACCGTCCCGTCGACGACGTCTACGAAGAATGGCTCGACCGCGTCGCCGAGCTCGTCCGCGCCGCAGGGGCCTCTCCTGCGCCGTCCATTCCGCTGCACCGCACCCCGCCTCGCGTGGGCGATGAAGCACCGGCGGTGCCCCGGCCGCCTCCTCCTCAGGAAGGCGCCATGGCTCCAAGGCGTGTGGCCCCTGGGCGGAACCCGCTCCGTCAGGTGCCAGCGTGGCAAGAGCAGAGCTGTCAAGAAGTCCCTCGCCTGCAAGAAGCTGCCCGGGCGCTCCCTGCTCCACCACGTCGCGACCATGCTCCTGCTCCCGCGCGTCAAGACCCCGCGCTGCTCCCAGCTGCAGCGCGTGGGGACATGCAAGACCAAGCTCCCTGTCACCCAAGGCCTCCCGTGGCCACAGCAGGCTGCCGCGCCTTCACCGTCGAGCTACGCAGCGTCGCGTGGCCTGGCAAGTTCAAGCCAGACCTGCCTCCTCGCTACGACGGCATGGCTGACCCTGCGGAGTTCCTCCAGCTCTACGAGCTGGGCATCGAATCTGCCAACGGAGACGAGAAGGTCATGGCGAACTGGTTCCCCATGGCGCTCAAGGACGGGGCCCGCACCTGGCTCCTGAACCTGGCTCCAGGCACAATCTCCTCCCGGGACGAGATGCGCACCCGCTTCATCGCCAACTTCCAAGGCACTCGCGACTGGCCACCCGCCGTGAGCGACATGCACCGCATCAAGCAACAGCCCGGGGGGACCCTGCAGAAGTACATCCAGCGCTTCAACAACGCACGCCTCAAGATTCCCAAGGTGACTGAGGAGGCCATCATCTCAGCCTTCTCCGACGGTGTGCGCAACGTCAAGATGAAGGAGGAGCTGGCGATGCATGAAGACCTGTGCATTTCTTTGGAGCTGTTCAACCTGGCAACCAAGTGTGCCAAGGCCGAGGAAGGGCGTCTCTCCCTCCTCGAGCTGCCTGCTGCAGACCCAGAAGAGAAGAAGCCCAAGGCCAAGGATGTGAAGCGCAAGGGGGCTGCCGTGCTCACGGCAGAACCAGACACCAAGCGGGGCAGAGATTAGCCCGAACCTTCCAAGGGCAGCCGGTACTGTGTGTACCACGACCTCCATACCCACAACACCAACGAATGTCAAGAGCTCCGAGCCGTGCGAGAAGGAAGGATCGGCCGTCGCCCTAACCGCGGTGACCGGGGCTATGGTCGAGGAGGAGGAAGGAACGCAGGACGCTGGGAAGACCGTGGCCCGCACCAAGGGTGGCGCGAACAACCTCGCGAGGATCGCTGGCAAGACCCGCCTCGCGAGGGAGACTGGAGGGATCAGCCTCGCGAGGATCGCCCGCAAGGCAACGCAGGCCTCCCACCGCTGCCGCTGCAGCCAAGGAGAAATGAGGACCGTCACCAGGACGAGGGGGCTGGGGGCTTCTAGGAGCCGCGCGCGATCGCCTGCATCCTGGGCGGGGCACAAGCCCCAGCCTCTCAACGCATCTTCAAGCAGTTCGCCCGCGAAGTGAACGCAGTCCTCCCCAGGCTCGAAGCCACGTGCCCTCTCAGGTGGTCGGCGTGCGCCATCACGTTTAGCTCACCAGATCAGCTCAAGTGTGCGGCTACAGCCGGAGTCCTCCCGATGCTCTGTTCCCCAATCATCAGCAACGTGGTGGTCACCAAGACCCTCATCGATGGTGGGGCGGGGCTCAACGTCCTATCCGTGGAAACATTCAACAATATCCAAGTGCCCTACAGCTAGCTTTAGCCAACCAAGCCTTTCTCCGGTATCACCGACGGCTCCACGGTCCCGATTGGGCAGGTCCGCCTCCCTGTCACCTTCGGGGCACGCGCAACTACCGCACCGAGCTCATCGACTTCGACGTCGCTCACATTCGCCTGCCGTACAACGCCATCCTCGGGTACCCAGCGCTGGCCAAGTTCATGGCCGTAACTCACCACGGCTACAACGTCCTCAAGATGCCAGGAAGCGGCGGAGTCATCACGGTGCCCTGTGAAGAGAAGGACGCGGTGTGTTCCCTGGAACGAGCCTTTCAGGCCGCGTCACTGGAAGACCCGGATCGCGGAAGCAGGAGGCCTCCCGAGACCGCCTCTAAGAATAAGAAGACATCGTCCGGCCCGACCACTCAGGAGGCAGGCCCCTCCGGGCCCGCGCCTGCCTAGGGGGAACCTCCTTCCATCGCATAAGAAAGCGCGCCCGGCGCCCTCCTCAGGCAGGGCTCGGGGGCTCTCCCCTGGAGGGCCACCGACCTAGCTAGGGTCACGAGGGAGGCGCTTGGGCACCACATGGAGGCGTGCTTCGAAGCACGTTTCCCTCAAGAAGGAGCAAGGCAAGGAGATCCAGACCCTCAGGAGTTCGTCAGCAAGGCCATTCAGGAGCTACAGGAGTCAAGAGTCATGAAAGGCGGCCGCCGCTTACCGGCAGTGGCTCCCCATCCAGGCGAGGATGGTGGGCTGCACGTCTGCATCGACATACCTGGGATCAACATAGTCGCCTCTCTGGAGCGCCTCTGGCCCTCACGAGTGGGGCGCTGCGGAGGCCCACCCCACAGCTACGTTCGCATGCCTTACGGCTTGCCGAACGCGGCTGCCACGTACCAGCGCCTCATGAGGGGCATCACGGAGGCACGAGAGGCCAGGCGTTCCGCAACCCTGGCGGAGATGGAGATGGTCCGCGGGGAGCCGCCAGCACCTCCGGAGCCTCCCGAGGCCCCCGGGCCTGGGGGCTCGTGAGGATCGGCTTCTGCAGCCCACCGAGTCTGCTACACCAACACCCCTTCGTCCTCAACGCCATCAGGTGACATCTTTCGAGTTTCATTTCCAGCTGGGAGTGCCCCCGGGGCTGCATTATTCCCAGGCCGCGTGGGTCCATCCCTGCGGCATGTATCCCTTTTTATTTCATGTTATTAGCTTACCTTGTTGGGGGCGCCCCTCGGGCTGCATGATCCCCAAGTCGCCCGGGCCAGACCCAGTGATGTCCGCCTTCCTAGCTTCTATTTAAATGAATCCACTCCTCCGCGGCTAATGTTCTTGACCTAGTTGCCCGCTCAACTGACGGAACTGCTCCTAAACGGCACGACGCTTGCGCATGGGTCCGTCCCTGCAACGCCAACAAACCTGGATGGCTGAGCTCTGGCCGCGGCAGCCCCGCATAGCGTCACCTCTTCAAGCCTTCAGTGCCTCACTACCCCTCGTAAGCAACCAACAGCTGACTGTCAATTGTCATGGCAACCCCTTGTTTTTTCTATGATGGGTCTACAGGATCTCTTAAAGGAGCTGCGTCAGGCAAGACCCTTGCGGTGTCTCCTCCACTCTCGTCCGCGCGAACCGCTTGCACGTTAAAGGGGGGGTGCTTGAGCATCGCGACTCAGGGCTCCTACTAGCTCTCCAGCCCTCACCCTCTGGCCTTGACCATGGCATTGCGACCTGGCGTACCAGCGACGGCTGAGACTCGCTCGAGGGCCGGGACCCGAGGACGTAGAGCAGAAAGGGGAGCAAAGGCGAGAGGGGAGAGACACACGAGGACCTCGCCGAGCAACCTCGCGCCTGCCGATGCACGGACCCGGCGACACACCAGAGAGCGGCCCCTGATTCTCGAGATAAGTCATCACCCGGAAGCGCCAGCTACCGTGGAATCATCCCCGCACCTAATGCTATCCCGTGTTAGCGACGCCGCTCTCCTTTCTCACCAAACGATGGCTGCTTGGGCGCCAAAGGGGACCTCCTAAGCATTGCGAGTCAGGGGCTCTTACCGGACTCCGGGTCGCTCACCTCCTGGCCTTGACCACGGCATCGCGACCTGGCATACCAGCGACGGCTGAAGCCGCCTTGGGACTGGGACCTGTCGGTGCAGAGCACCAAGACCTCGTGAGGTTCGAAAGGGAGGACTGAGCTAAGACGGAATGAGCAACTCGCACAATTCTACGACAAGGGTTGTATTAACAAAACAGGATCACAGGCACCTTACAAGCCCCCACGGGACGCGTTTTTTGATTGCTCGTAGGGAACAGATCCTAAAGGGACACTAACTACGCGCGCCCCAGCAGAAGACGCCATCATCAACAGTGGGTCGTCAAGCACCGGCGCCAACCCCATCTAGATCAGAGTCGGCGGCGGCCTGACGAGCCCGCCTTGCTCCAGGAGCGGAGCCGGCTCGGGGGCTTGTAGCTGTCGTCGCTCGTCTCCGGAGACGCGAAGAGCTCGCCGGAGTCGCTGGAACCTCCGACGCCTCCTCCGCCTGAGGAGCCGTCAAGGGAGCGGTCGGCGGGCCCGGTCCTCGCCGCAGCAGGGCCCCGACCACCTCTCCCGGGGCAGCACTCCAGCCGGCGCCCGCTCGCATCGAAGATCTTGAAGAGCATCACCGAAGCACCGTCGTAATCCAAGTGGATCATGAAGACGCCCCTTGTCCTGCAAACCCAGGCGATCTCTCTCCAGCCCCGAGTCATGAAGACCTCGCCCGGGGCAACGACCGCGACCTCTGCCTCGGTCGCGAGGGTGCTGCAGCCGGCGTGCTGCAGCCAGAGCTCCATGGGCTCCCCCTGCGGGATGATGGAGGTGAAGAAGGGAGGAAGATGAATCCAAGACTGAAGAGGAATGGCGACGTGGAGCACAAACTCTCGGGAGGAGCCCTCGGTGTGGACCCCAGGGGGACGACCCACACCTTCGTGACCCGTCGGCGCCAACGGCGGCGCCGCCCGTGGCGGTCAGCATCAGCTCCTTCAGGGCCCTCGACATGGGCGTACAATGGAACTGGGAACCCCGGCGGCGCCCGCTCGCAACAAGGCCTCGACACCACCTAAAGGGCCCCCTCGTCCGGGCCACGGGGGACGAGCCGTTTCTTCGGCGGGAGTGGGTCTGGTTCCTCTCGGGGAGCCTTTCCCTTCTCTGCCGTCGAGAACCAGCGGATCGGAGCCATCGCAGCAAGACGGAGCAAGGATCGGGAAGAAGGAGAAGCAAGAAGGGATGGACTGGAAGGGCGCGCGCTGTTCCGTACTTAAAGCCGGCGAAGGCCAACCGCCGACCTCCACGATCGCAGGTAATCATGACCCGCTTTGCATGCAGGGACTTGTCCAATCCGTGCAGTTGCCGAGGCGCCATGGGGAAGTGGAGACGCCCACGTCCAGTCAACCGCCATGCGGTGCCCAAGGCCGCAGGCTGTTAGGGCCCGCGGCGCTTCGCTCTTGCCCTTCCGCCTCCCTGCACGGCCAAGTCCGGGCGCGCCTTGGGCCCGGGGGCTACTGTCGGCGTTCTGGGAACGGGGGTCCCCAGACTTGTGTGCCTGCGGCCTGCGGCGTGGCTCAAAGGGGGGCCCAGCGCGGCCCATATTGACCAACACAAACCCAAGACCCTCGCGAGGGGCCAAGCCTCGCGGGGCGGACGACGCGGAGCTTCCTCAGGCACGGCCTCATCGGGCTGGCTCACGAGGAGGCGGAGAGACCAAGGCGGGGTACCTCACGAGGTGCCCGTGACGCAAGCCATGATGACCAAGGGCGCCAGGCGGGTGCCAGCCCGCGCAGCGTCCTCCTTTCCTCTTTGGTGCAAAGGGGGCAAGCGCAGCCGCGGAGTACTGAGGCATCAGGCAAAGGTTGCCATTTCGGTGCAACAAGACCAAGACCAGGAGGACTGCGAGACGGAGGTCATCATGGAGCCCAAGACGGCGTCACCACCAGAGCTTTGCGCAGGCGAAGACTACTTTTGTCAGGGTAGCTAGTACTAGCTGTCCCCCTTTAAATTAGCCTGCCATTGTTGGCTCCCTTCCCGCTCGATATTTGGGAAGAGGACCGGGGCCTCTATAAATAGGACTAGCCACCCACAGAGCAAAAGGGGGGTTCGGAAGGGTTCTGGAGAGGAAGTTCTTTAGAGAGGGGTTCGAAGAGAGAGAGAGAAAGGTGGCTGAACTCCCCCCAGCAGTTCATCGCCCCAGCCAAGAACAGACCCTCGCGAGGTTGTTCTTCCTTGTATTGTTCATCACCATCATCCTAAGAGGCAATCCACCACACCACACACTGGAGTAGGGTATTACACCACAACGGTGGCCCGAACCAGTATAAACCCTGTGTCTCTTGTGTTGTTCTTTCCATAGTTTAGATCTTAGCGAGGCGGAGGGGTGCAGGTAGGTAGGAGGCGAAATCTCCGCGCGCACCCTAGTGTTCGAACCTCAAGGGTCTGCCGGAACCCGAAATCCGACATCTAGTAACTTGGTGATATTGACTAGAGAACTCTGTCAATCACTATCTTATCTGGAAGATTAACTCCCACTTGATTCAAGCGATTGTAGTACCCAGACATTCTGAGTACATGCTACTAGCTGAGCTATTCTCCTCCATCTTGTAGGCAAAGTACTTGTCAGAGGTATCATACCTCTTAACACGGGCATGAGTCTGAAATCCCAATTTCAACTCTTGGAATATATCATATGCTTTGTGGCATTCAAAACATTTTTGAAGTCCCAGTTCTAAGCCGTAAAGCATGGTGCACTAAACTATCAAGTAGTCATCATACCGAGCTTGCCAAACGTCCATAACGTCTGCATCAGCTCCTGCAATAGGTCTGTCACCTAGCGGTGCATCAAGGACATAATTCTTCTGTGCAGCAACGAGGATAATCCTCAGATCATGGACCCAGACCGCATCATTGCTACTATCATCTTTCAACTTCTCTAGGAACATATCAAAAATAAAAATAGGGGAGCTACACGCGAGCTATTGATCTACAACATAGATATGCAAATACTATCAGGACTAAGTTCATAATAAATCAAGTTCAATTAATCATATTACTTAAGAACTCCCACTTAGATAGACATCCCTCGAGTCATCTAAATGATCACGTGATCCAAATCAACTAAACCATGTCTGTTCATCATGTGCGATGGAGTAGTTTTCAATGGTGAACATCACTATATAGATCATATCTACTATATGATTCACGTTCGACCTTTCGGTCTCAGTGTTCTGAGGCCATATCTGCATATGCTAGGCTCGTCAAGTTTAACCCGAGTATTCTGCACGTGCAAAACTGGCTTGCACACATTATATGTGATCGTAGAGCTTATCACACCCGATCATCATGTGGTGTCTCGTCACGACGAACTGTAGCAACGGTGCATACTCAGGGAGAACACTTATACCTTGAAATTTAGTGAGGGATCATCTTATAATTCTACCGCCGTACTAAGCAAAATAAGATGCATAAAAGATAAACATCACATGCAATCAAAATATGTGACATGATATGGCCATCATCATCTTGTGCCTTTGGTCTCCATCTCCAAAGCACTGTCATGATCTCCATCGTCACCGGCTTGACACCTTGATCTTCATCGTAGCGTCGTTGTCGTCTCGCCAACTATTGCTTCTACGAATATCGCTACCGCTTAGTGATAAAGTAAAGAAATTACATGGCGATTGCATTTCATACAATAAAGCGACAACCATAAGGCTCCTGCCAGTTGTCGATAACTTTTTCAAAACATGATCATCTCATACAACAATTTATATCTCATCATGTCTTGACCATATCACATCACAAAATGCCCTGCAAAAACAAGTTAGATGTCCTCTACTTTGTTGTTTCAAGTTTTACGTGGCTGCTACGGGCTTCTAGCAAGAACCATTCTTACCTATCCATCAAAACCACAATGATTTTTCGTAAAGTGTGTTGTTTTAACCTTCAACAAGGACCGTCCGTAGTCAAACTCAATTCAACTAAAGTGGGAGAAACAGACACCCGCCAGCCACCTATGTGCAAAACACGTCGGTAGAACCGGTCTCTTGAACGTGGTCATGTAATGTTGGTCCGGGCCGCTGCATCCAACAATACCGATGTCGGTGTCAAAACCGGCAGATCTCGGGTAGGGGGTCCCGAACTGTGCGTCTAAGGATCGAAGGTAACAGGAGACAGGGACACGGTGTTTACACAGGTTTGGGCCCTCTTGAT
Organism: Triticum urartu; assembly: GCF_056163025.1. Lineage (NCBI taxonomy): Eukaryota > Viridiplantae > Streptophyta > Magnoliopsida > Poales > Poaceae > Triticum > Triticum urartu. Next base: position 391,891,212 of record NC_141874.1, on the reverse strand, counting down.
GGAGGTATTACCCTGTGTCCTTCTTGATTGACTTTAATGAGTATAGGGGTTACAAGAGTTGATCTACCACGAGATCGTAATGGCTAAACCCTACATGTCTAGCATGTATGATTATGATTGCCTCCACAGACTAAACCCTCTGGTTTATATAGACACTGGAGGGGGCTAGGGTTGTACAGAGTCGGTTTACAGAGAAAGGAATCTTCATATCCGCACGCCAAGCTTGCCTTCCACGCCAAGGAGAGTCCCATTTGGACATGGGGGAAAGTCTTCCATTTTGTATCTTCGTGGCCCATCAGTCCGGCCCACGTCACATAGCGCGAACGCCTGAGGACCTCGTAATCCAGGACTCCCTCATTAGCCGCCGAACCAGTCTTCAATGACGACGTGTCGGGTGCAAAAATTGTTTTCGGCATTGCAAGGCGGGTTCCTCCACCAAATACTTCAAAGCATCTGAACCGAAGGGCTATATTCAGCCCTTACATCTTCGATCTTGGTAAGGTGAATTTTTCGAACAGCTCGGTTTTACATTAAATGTCATACCCTTCGGCTTTTGTGCTTCCATCGCCTTAGCTTCCACGTGGAAAATCGAATACGAAGGGTCCAAGCATTTTTACAGATAACCCCCCGACAGCGTACGGAAGGTGTCTATTTAAGGAGATTAGATCTCACATGCCATTCCATACCAGGCGAAAATCCTTCAAACTGGCCATAAGAAACCATGCACTCATGGCCAGTGCCCCTAGTTCTTCCTCCCACCCGCATGACCCTCAAAAAGGAGGTTGGGAAAGCTGCTCTATATCCCAGGCCCAGCTGACCAAGCTCCGGGTGCAGGGATATCTCCCCCCTGCGGATCTAGTCCCCGTTCGGGCGGGATTAACTTCTTTTACTGGCGAAGCCCTGGCAGAAAATTTCCGGAATCCTTCAGAGGAGTGGCCCTCGGAGTGGTTTTATATTGAAGACGTCGTTCCCTCGGACCCAATCTGACGAGCCCTACCGGAATTTCCCAATGGCCTGTTAAAAAAGCGCCACGGCTGGCGCCCCCGGAGCCTCGAGGAGGAAGATAATGCGAAGGTTAAGAAGTTAATGGACAAGATAAAAATACTCGCCCAATCCGGACTGTCCATAATTGAGGTCATGGTGATTTCCATAACGCGAGGTGTTCAGCCACTCCAATCCAGAGGACTCCCCATGTGGAACTACAATGGGGAGGATGATACATCTCGCTATGGGCGCAAGGGTCCGGACAACTTCGTCGCCTTTATAAAGGGGAGAAAGAAGAATACACTCGCCTTAAGTGCCAAGATGGCTTTTCCATGTACAACCCCCCCCTAGGTGGGTAAGCTTTCAATCTAGAACCTCACTCAATCCTCTTCCTGAGTCGCTACTAGTTGACCTTAACCCGACCACTTTTAATAGGAATGGAGGAAGGCCACCGCGGGGATCTATAGCCCTACTCCGCAGCCGGAGGACCATATTCGGGACCTGGATCCCGGATTTGAGAAAGGTTCGGATATATTAGTGGAGCTCAAGGAGGGGGCTTCTATCAGGCGAGCTATGACGGCACAGAAGTGGCCATTGAAGCCGATTACCCCGTCCTTCTTCCTTCTTCCCATGTAAGTATTAGGGAGCGTCCCCTCCAAAAGAGTTTTCCCATTGCGCCTCACCCACTGCACTGTCTCGTGCTTCAAAGGGGCGGCGCTCGTCTCGTCACACCGCATTGGGATCATCCCTTAAGAAGGGACGCCTACCCAGGGCAGGTCTTCGAAAAGAAAGGCGGACAATGATACTTCCAAGCCCCTACCTTCATCAAAAAGGTACGGTTTTTAATACGCCCCATGGCAAACATACTGAACTGTGACGTTTTCTGCTGTACCATATTTCAGGGAGAGCATTCACCGGACTGTATCCGGAGACCTCGCCGGACATATGTCCACCAATCCGACCCCGGACCCTGCCTCTAAGGCTAGAGTTGATACGGGTGCAATGCCGGATTGTCCTCTCTCCGATGATTCGGATAATGTATCTGTCACCAACTCCGAAGTGCAGAATGCAGTGAACCATCGGCGCTGGAGGGCAGCTATGCGCGACCCTAACTTTACTGAAGAGGCATTCAATGCCTTCAGCTCGGCGGATACATGCATCCGAGCTGCTCGGGATGGGCTTGCTGGAGCCACTTACCAGCTTACAAAGGATATGCGGGTAAGATCGTTTTGTGTAGATTTAATAGTCATATACCAGTAGCCCTCGAGACTCGAAAAGAGTTGAAGAAACTGATTTTAAGGATCCATGTATAATGAGGTACTCACGAAGAAGAAGAACATGCTATCTCGGGAGCTGGAACAGTGTCGGACCCAGCTGACTGCTGTTACCGCCAAACTGGAGAAGTCCAAGGAGGCACCGATTGGTAATGTCCCCTTCTATCCGGGAAGTATAATCATGTGCTAGTCATGTTTATGCGAATAAACACTGTTGCAATTTGCGATGGTAGGATCGTCGGATCAGCTGGAAGAGAAACTAAATGCCGCGCAGGCGGATAAAGAACATGTCGAAAGGCAAGAGGCCACTGGTCAATGTGTACTGACACGGACCAGGGGACGAGAAGAACAAGCTGCAGGATGCCAACATCCAGCTCGGCGAAGAGCTGAAAGACGTGCAAGCCCAGCTGGCAGACGCCTTCAAGGAGAATAGAAAGCTGAGAGGCGGCATATTCAGTATGCCTTTTCACTTACTGTCGTACAGTTCGCTGATGCGAATCCTAACAAGTTTATTTCTATAGGTGTGTTGACTGGGCGGCCTAAATAAGAGGTGTCTGGATTTCAAGGCGACCTGCTACAAGAGCTGTCCAAGGTGCATGAGCGAGCACGAAAGGCAATGAGAAACATCACTAAGGCTTTATGGCCAGCCGATTCTCCTCCAGGAAGTATTGAGGAACTCGTGAATTTATTCAAGGGAGCTCGGCGCCGTTTTGGGCTATGGAAGAGATCGACATGCCGAGAAGGTGCTCAGGAAGCCTGGGCCATGGTAAAAACACGGTACACCGGACTTGATCCAAATCATATGGCGGGTGTCAGACCTTGAGGATCCGATGGACAGGAAATTCCAGTCAGCCTAGTGTACGATCAAATGAAGGTGGCTGACAAGTTTTCACAACAGGATTGTAAACTAGACAACCTGTTAGAGGGTCTAGAGGAAGAAGAAGTTTTTGAGTCCAATTAGCAATGTACTTTTGTCGACAAACTTGTCTCCAGCCGAATTTGTAAAATGATTGTCATGGAAGACTTTCTGCTTCGACCTCCGAAAACCCTAGGTTTGGAGTGTTTCTGAATACTATACCGTAGGTAAACACCAAAGTATGTTTGGAAATCAGGTAGTCCATTCATAGTTGCTTGAACAGACAAGTTGTATTCAAGGAGTTATGTTATATTACATTTGATTGTAAGAAACATCTTCCAGAGAGAATAGTTCCGTTAAGGGTTCCTCTCCCTGGGCCAGTATGCGGTTTTTTGTGCATACCGAAGCTATGATACTAAAAAAATCACAATACGTGTTATAGTCTGGGGGTTTTGTATTGGAACGAGGGAAGTTCGTCTTTTGTTCACCGACCAATCGTTCACTTAAGAACGCTAGCTTTCGGCTTCACCCATCTGAGGTACACGTCCGGATAACCTGGCTGTAACAATCGCAGACGTGCTCCCTTTATGCCCTAGCCAAACAAGCAAGAACGTATGGTATAAGCACAGGAGCCAGGCAACCCAGCTTGGCAAAAACTTAAGTCATAAAGGTGCATATAATGGCGAAGAAAAGACATATATATGAGTAGACGACACATATATACGGTGAGCTTGATGCTAAAAAATAAGCTTCTTGTGAAAAGAAGCCCCCAGGTATTGTGGGGTGTATGCATTTAAGGATGTATACCCCTCAGGTGTGTGGTTTATGCGAACACGAGCTAGAAGTCATATAGAAACGAGAAAAAGAAAATAGTGAAAGGGAGAAAAGAAGGAACGAGGAAAAAAGGGTATATGTGCGGACTTAGGCATAGAATCTTCGGAGCTATGCAGCGTTCCATGGGTTTGGCTCCAAGCGATTGTCCGAAGCATTGCAAAAGTGATAGGCTCCTCCAGTTATGAAAGTGTGTTATATCGACTAGAGGGGGGTGAATAGGTGATTTTTATGAAATTCTTCACTGAGGAATTTGCCGGTGAGGAAATTCCTTAGCGAAGAACTACTAGCAGCAGAATAAGTACTCAAAAGTAAACATAACAGAATACAAGCATAGTCATCATGATGAAATGAAGACAGGCACAGAGTACAGGAAGCGTAATCACGGGATAACACAGGATGAAGACAAACAGATTGAAGAAATTAAACTGAGGAAATTGAGAAAGTCTTTAGTCAAAGTCTTCAAACACAGATATGAACAAACACACAACACAGTTATGAGGAAATGAAAGAGTTGAGGAAATAGAACCAGTAAGCTTGGTGAAGACAATGATTTGGTAGACCAGTTCCAATTGCTGTCTCAGTTGTACGTCTAGTTGGAGCGGCTGAGTATTTAAACTCAAGGACACACAGTCCCGGACACCCAGTCCTGAACATGCAGCTCCGGACACCCAGTCCTCACCATATTCTCCTTGAACTAAGGTCACACAGACCTCGTACAATCACTCGTGGTAAGTGTTCGGGCGACTTCCAAACCTTCACAAACTTGGTCACTCGGCAATCCACAATTCCTCTTGGATGCTCTAGACCATGACGCCTAACCGTCTGGAAGAAGCACAGTCTTCAAAGGTAACAAGCGTCGGATCCACTCAGGATCAATCTCTTCAGTGATGCTCAATCACTTGGGGTTTGTAGGTGTTTGGGTTTTGGGTTTTTGGTTTTTCCTCACTTGATGATTTTCGCTCAAAGTCCTCAGAGGATGGGTTGCTCTCAAATGACAAGTGCAAGTTTCTCTTGGAGCAGCCAACCAGCTAGTGGTTGTTGGGGAGGCTATTTATAGCCTAGGGAGCATCCCGACATGATAAGACATAAATGCCCTTCAATGATATGACCGTTAGGTGGATAGATATTTTGGGATAGCTGGCGCATAGCACAGCAACGGTCGGAATTTTGAGTAGCAAAATCCTCAGGGCTATCATGTTCCTCACTATGTAGGCAATCCGCACTGGCGAATTCCTAACTCCTCAGTCAGGACAAATTCCTCAGAGACCAGAAGAACTTCGTCTCTGTCACTGAAGAAATTGACTGAACTATATGAGATTTCCAATGGCTTCACTCGAAGGGATTGGTAGGTGTAGGATTTTGAGTTGAGCATCACATGGAAATTTTTCCTTAGTATTTCCTCGACCCCCTTTAACAGTACGGTGTTTCCTATGACTCAAGAAAGAGAAAAACAAAACTATGAAAACAAAAGTCTTCAAGATTCATATTCCTCGCATGAATATCAAGTCTTCACGGACACACCAATTTCTTCACTTTCAAAGTCTTTATGAAAGTCTTCAGAAATACCAAAATCTTCAGTTGAAGATATTCATTTTTAGGGGTCGACTTTTCCTGTAAATATCAAACTCCTCATAGATTTATAGACCTGTGTACACTCACAAACGCATTAGTCCCTTAACCTATAAGTCTTCAATACACCAAAATCACTAAGGGGCACTAGATGCACTTACAATCTCCCCCTTTTTGGTGATTGATGACAATATAGGTTAAGTTTTCAACGGGGATAAACATATGACGTGTAACTACTGATATTGAGGAATTTGATTGCAAGATATAGAAGAACTCCCCCTGAAGATGTGCATAGTGAGGAATTTGCCTTTGAAGCAATGCACACTTGAAGAGTTGAATCATGGGGATCTCCCCCTATATCTTGTAATTCATACACACATTTAACGTATAATATGAAGAATTTGAAATGCATGATGAAATATGGTGCCTGATGAAATTCAGCGTGCGTGCAATAATATTAACGAGGAATAAGCATGCAGAATAGTGTATCAAAAGTATCAGAGCACAGTGCATCAAAAGTATCAGAGCACCATCGGGTTTAAGATTACAACTCGATCCAATAAAGTTTCAGAAGAACGAGAGTTGTAACTTAGCAAATAAAAAACGCCCATATAGTAGACCCGCTTGAAGACTAACTAATATTTCTCCCCCTTTGTCATCGAATGACCAAAAGGATCGAAAATGAGGACTAACGCCCCTGAAGATAATCATGTTGATGAAGGAGCGCCAGCGTTGTTGGGGTCGTTTGTTGATGTAGGGACTGCCGCAGTGTCGTCCAAATCTTCATGTTCATCAGTGTCGCGCGATGAGGAAAATGAGCTGGCCACCAGAGAAGGAACCTAGACCTTCTTGAATTTCTTCGGGGGAGGTGCAGACCAGTCAAAATCTTCTTTGAGACCCATGTTCTTCAGATCTTCACCATACAGATGTGACAGGATTGCCCAGGTGCAACTGAAGACTTGATGGAGGTTGTAGTGGTTTTTCTGCACTGCATTGTGTGTGGCAGTCATGTTGTGAAGAAGTGAACCAAACTGACGCTTAACCCATTTGTGATTTCGATCCACCTTCTGGTGAAGACTAAGCAAAAGTTCACGGTCAGTCATCACGCGCGGAGCAGTGGCTTGAGGAGTGGACTTAGGTGCATTGGCAAACTCATGTGTGCCAGAGTCATCATTGGTGGAATAAGATGCAGCTTTGCGAAACTAACCATCCAATGGACGAATGCCTTCATCTATTATAGTTGGTGCCTTGCCCTTTCCATCAACTGAGGAATATGTCTGCTTGAGGACTTCAATTGGGGCAAGTAGTTGAGGTGATTCTAGAAATCAGCTTTGTAGTTGAGTGAAGACCTTGTCCTGAGGAATCTCATAACCCAAGGTGCATAAGGCTTCAGCTCAAACGGAGATAGTGCAACATTGGCCATAGTCCTCATGAAGAAATCGTGATAATTGACAAGAATGCCATGAACAATGTTGAATACCAGATTCTTCATGATGCCAACAATTTCCTCATCAGATGAGTCGTGGCCTTTGATAGGACTGATTGTCCTCGTAAGAATACGATAGATAGTTCTGGGCACGTACAGCAATTCCTTCACGAGGAATTTGGTTCGTGGTGCCTGACCTGGTTTCAAAGGCTTCATCAGCACCTGCATGTAATGATGTGTGAGCTCAGGTTCACTGTAGATGCAGTGAGCTTCTTCAAGGGGAGGACTGAGTGGTAGAGCACGAAGCAAGTCAGAGGCTGGTGCAGTGTAGTGAGTGTTTTCAGACATCCAATCCAGCACCCATGAATTCACATCTTCAGCATCTCCGGTGATGTGCAGCGTTGCATAGAATTTAAGAATCGGTTCTTCATTCCAATCGCAGATGTCAGAGCAAAATTTGAGCAGTCTAGCATCGTGAAGAACACTGAGGACTGGTGCGAAGCACGGTAGAGATTCCATATCCACGTGAGGAATATGCTCATGGTAGAAGATTTTCTCCTTGTTGAACAGCACTGAGAAATAGAAATTTGCTTGACTGGCAGTCCAGAAACGCCTCTTCCTAATGCGAGCAGAGTCATATGGGTTGTAATCTTCGAAGAATACGTGCTCGCCAAAGAAATCATCAGCCTTGAACTTTTGCTTGCGTGAGAAAGGATCCTTTGGCTTCGGCAGAGGAGTGTTAGTGAGTTGCATCACGACCTCAGGAATCTCAATCGCAGGTTCTTCAGGCTGAGGAATTTCTGGTTCCTCCTCAGTGGCAGTCTGCATCGTTGGTTGTTCAGCAGCAACAGTTTCTTCAGCGCTAGTGGCAGGAATTTCCTCATGGACAGATGCAGTGGATGAGTTTCTTCAGAGACCATGTGAACAGTTTGTGTGGGGGACTAAGGAATTTGCTGTAGAGGGGTGAACATTGGAAAGTTTGGATGCTGACTTTCCCAGAATTCATCACTGATTATGGGTGTGGAGCAGCCAATGTCCACATCTTCATCTTCCATTTCTTCAACGCCAGCCTCTTCAGCTATGAACAGAGGCATAGGCGAGGAGATGATAGGTGTTGAAGGGATCGCATCCACTTCAATTTGTTCATCCAACGGTTCGGATGAAGCAGCGGAAGGAGTTTCTTCATCAGATTCGCTAGGTATCACATATTCTTCATCAAAAGGAACAAGGTCCTTTGATGGCCTGGTTGAGATGGGAACAACATCAATTGGATTTGCAAACGAACTTGTCATAGGCTTCATTTTCTTCGGAGCTGAAGAATCTGAAGCAGCTGATGCTTTCCTTTTCTTCACTTCAGCATGCTCTGCAGCCTTGATCTTCTTCACATCTGATGCAGATGGAAGGATTGGAGTTGAAGTTGGTGCAGGAGCAGCTGAGGAATCCGGTTGATTTTCTTCAGGCACAACTGATGCAGTTGCCCTAAGTTCTTCAGTTTCTTCAGGCACACCACTAGTGGGTGCCCTGGCAATTTCTTCAGCGGCTGGAATGCAGTCATCAGCCCTAGAACTCACATTATCTTCAGCAGCCTGATTGTCATCAGCGGTGCTGGCATTTTCTTCAGTAGGCTGAGCAGATGCTTCAGCCTGAGGAATTTCCTGTTGCGTTGGGGCTGCAACATTGGAAGTGAAGTTATTCGCAAGTTTCACAAAATGAACCTTGGCTCCAAGCCAATCAGAGCGATATGCGTCAAAGTTATCACTGAGTTTCTTAATCTCAGTCTGAATAGTGACAAGTTCTTCAGTTGTCATAGAGACAACGTTTTTTCTTCAGATAGCTCTCTTTCTTGTACTGTGCTTTCTTGATCTGCCTGGCCTTCTCAAATTTCCACTTTTCTTCTTGAATGAAGTGGGTCAGCATGTGACTCTGGCCCGGAGTCAGCTTGAAGTCAGGCAAGGGAATGTTGGGGTCCTTGTGCCAATCATCAATGTAGTCGAGGATCAGCTTAGGATCCAAAAGCAATGGCACTTCTGATCCTTTGGCTCTAGCGGCCCTGACTTGCTTGTCTTTGATGATTTCTGCAAGTTCATCATCATCAGCTTCGTCTTCATCAGACGGCACTTGGAAAGCGACTTGCTTCTTTTGAGGACTTGCGCGAGGACCTCGTCCAGCAGTGGCCTTTTTCTTCAGCAGTGAGGGGCTAGCTAAGGAACTTGGTGCAGCTGAGGAACTAGCTGAGACACCTGAGGCAATGGAGATGTCGGCAGTCCTTTGGCACGAAGTGAGATGCACAGGTGCTGAGGATTTGGTCGGAACAACTGAAGGCTTTGGCGGAGGAGCTGAGGACTTTGGAGGAACAGGAGCAGCATGAGGAATTGGTCGTGAGGGCTTTGATGATTCTGGCCGTGAGGGCATTGCTGAGGAACTTGGCCTGCGTGCAGGCTTCTTAGACATAGCCTTCTTTGGCTTGACAGCAGAGGCAGCAGGAGCGGCAGAGTCTTCATTGAATTTCCTCACTTCTTCTCTGGCTTGCTTAGCCAACTTGGTTTGGCGCTTGGCCCATTCATCAGGATAGTCCTCACCGCGCTTGAGGCTGGTGGGATCTGCTATTTCGCTAGGTGCCAATGGAGCTCTTGGGCATGGAGGATTGAGTGCGAATTTCTTCATGTACTTAGGAGTGACATATCTGTACTCCCTCCATTCTCTTGCCCATCTCCTCTCTATCCTCTGTTTGCGCACTTTGCGCTCATTCTTGGTTTCCTCAGTAGGTGTGCAGTACCTAGCATATATGTCATCAGGGATCTCAAACGTTGTATTTACCTCAGGCCTCTTTCCTCCCTTCTGTGGCCTTTTACCATCAGTCATTTTCTTCAGTTGAGGAATTTGAACAATCGAATTCTTTGAAGAAGTATGTGAGGAACGCTACAAATGAGTTAAGTTGATGAGAACCTAGTGATTCAGCAGCTGACATGTGTACCTATGAACAGAGTATAGTTGCGAGGAATTTGGAGAGGTCATATGCGTTCTCAGAAGGTTTTTCAAAAAGAACAAGTTTGAGGAATTTGACCAGATGAGTCTTGAAGATTTTCACTAAGCATTATTTGTCTTAGGTTCCAGAGTTGTATAGATCGAAGATCCACACAATTGAGGAATCTTGAAGAAAAATGATGCTTAGAGAAATGAATCAAGAACAGATGACTTGTGAGCTGTTCAGTGTGTGAAGATATGAAGAAAAACACTTTTGAAGATTTTGTAGATAATCATTCGAATCAACGAGGGTAGTAAAAGTAACTTTTAATTTACTATTTGTTATTGCGGCTGATCTTTTACAGACTTTAGTGAACAATCTTCTCCAACAAGGTTTAATAAGCAGGCCCCTGCTTACCCATGATCCAGATTTCCCAGTGGTCCAATATGCAGATGACACACTACTATTCCTAAATGCTGATCTAAGTCAATTGAGGGCTCTGAAATCAGTTTTGCATTCCTTCTCACAGGCAACTGGACTGCAGATCAATTTCCATAAATCCTCCATGTATCCTATCAATGTAGATGAGCAGGATGCTTCTGACCTGGCTGCCATTTTTGATTGCAAATTAGGCACTATGCCTTTTACATATCTGGGGCTGCCAGTGGGGACCACCAGGCCTAAAATAGTTGACCTCCTTCCTCTTGTGGATTGTATGGAGAGAAGATTGACAGCAAGTTCATGGTTCTTGCCACAAGGGAGCAGACTGCAATTAGTCAATTCTGTGATCTCTTCCTTGCCTATCTTTTTCCTTTGTAGCTTGTCCATTCCTCAGGGTATTTTAAAACAATTGGAAAGAATCCAAAGGCAGTGTTTATGGAGGAAATATGGTCAGGAAAAGGGTCACTCACTGGCGGCTTGGCAACTTGTTTGTAGACCTAAGTCAAAGGGGGGGCTTGGGATTTTAAACCTTGGACTGCAGAATGATGCTCTCTTATTGAAACACCTCAGCAAATTTTATAATAAGATGGATGTGCCCTGGGTGCAATTAGTTTGGGACTCTTACTACTTTGAAAGGATTCCACATGATACTATTCTCTGTGGCTCCTTTTGGTGGAAAGATGTATGCAAGTTGATGGATAATTTCAGAGCCGTTATGTCGGTTGATGTTCATAGTGGAGATACAGTGCAGTTCTGGTCAGACTACTGGCAAATTGGGAACAGTTCGTTTCCTCTGCAAGAGCGATTTCCTAGGCTATTTTCTTTTTGTCTCCACAAAAACCTCTCAGTCAAGGAAGTTTTTCAGGCTAGTTCTTTTTAGGAGCTTTTCTACTTGCCTATGACTGAACAAGCCTTCCAAGAAATGCAACAGCTCTCCTCATTAATGGGGTCTTTCCATTTGGATAATCAATCTAATGACCACTGGGGATGGAGGCATGGCAAGAAATCAGAGTATACAGCAAAAAAGTTTTATGATTTTGTCTATCAGCCAATGGTCTCAAACCCCATCCTGGGATGGATATGGAAAAGTTGCTGCACTATGTCGATCAAGATGTTTGCTTGGCTTGTCATCATGGACAGGATTAACACCAAGGACATGATTCAGAGGAGACATTGGAGAATTAATGAAGGGCCTGAATGTGTTCTTTGTCTGACTTGAGCTCTGGAGGACAGAAATCACCTGTTCTTCCAGTGCAATTTTAGTGCTCGAGTCTGGAACTACCTACAAATTGAATGGAAAAATGGTGACGATATGGTGGAAATTGCGCATCATGCAAGGAAGGATTTCAACAAACCTTTTTTTGGGGAGGTGGTTTTCTTGGCCTGGTGGAATATTTGGAAGATCAGGAATGATAGAACTTTCAGGAACATTCGACCCTCTTTCAGGGCATGGAGGAATAGCTTCATTCATGATATCACTCTTCTCTCCCACCGAATAAAACGGAAATTTAGAGACGCCCTTCTTAAGTGGATTGATTTTCTTCCTCCTTGAGGAGAGTTCCTGTTTGTCTCCTTTGTTTATTTGTAATTTATAGGTATAGTGCTCCCCTACCCTGTATAGTTTTTCTTCCTCTTTCTTTCTTTTTTCTTTGTTATTTTTTTTTCTTTTCTTTCTTTCCTCACCTTGAGGAAACCCTGTATGTGTTTGCTTTATTTTTAATAAAATGTTGTGGGGTGTAAGCCCTGCAGTCTTCATGGTCAAAAAAAGTAACTTTTAATTACCCTGGATGAAGAACACGACGAACAGTGAAGTGAAGAGGTGAAGTTCGTCTGTGCAGATCTTCCACGCCCTAACTTGGCGGAGGAAGACGGCTACGGTGGCGGCGGAGTGAAGATTTCCGCGATCGGCGCGAGTACGTCGGTGACAAGGTCGAGGCAGTGAAGCTCTTCCTCAACGGCGGCGATGAAGTAGCGGCGGCGCTAGGGTTTGAGAAGCTCGAGCTGGAGAGAGAGGTCGAGCGGAGTAAAAGAAGTGAGGAAGGGAAAGAGGGGTATTTATAGCCACGGTGAAAAACTGCTCGCCCGAAGAAATTGGACGAACGTGCCCCTGACCCTTCTCATTCGCATGACATGTGTCGCCCACGTAGTGAGAGGTGGAGATTGTGTTAGATCGTGGGTGAGTGGATAAGTGTATCGTGGGATGCGGAACGGTTTGAGCGGCAAAGCCGAAAATTTGGATAAGATAGGTTTTAAAGTTCTGTTCGCAATTTCTTCAGCTGACAAGGACACAGTGAAGATTTTGAACGAGTTTCAAATAGAACGCACATGAAGAATTTGTGAACAGGTTGGGTTGAGTAAAGCATAGAGGGGAAGGGTCCGATCACATTCACTTAGCAGAAAACCAACTTGAAGAAATAGCAATAAGTGAATGCTGTAGAGGACATAAACTCATATATATATATATAGCCAATGAAGAAAAACGACGGAACCAGTGAAGATTATGCAAAGTTGAAGAATATGAATAACTTGAGGAATTTCAACTTTTGGTGGTGGCGTGACCCACCGTATAAGAATGATGATTTCAGACACCGCGTACAATTATCGTAGGGTTCTGAGAATCAAATTCTTCATTAATTTCTTCACACTAAGAGTATCATTCTTCATTGATTGAAGAAAAACGTTTCTTCATGTGTTGCACATCTAAGTCATCAATTTTGCATAAGTGTTAGGATGAGTGTCCTTTTCAAAGAACATTCGAAGATTCTAGGATATTTAGCTCACACCGCAACTTTCTAAATCTCTTCTCATCCAAGGGCTTTGTGAATATATCGGCTAGCTGTTCTTCAGTCTTCACATGCTCAATAGAAATGTCGCCCTTCAACACATGATCACAAAGAAAATGATGACGAATCTAAATGTGCTTTGTCTTCGAGTGCTGAACTGGGTTGTGAGCAATCTTGATGGCATTCTCATTGTCATAGAAGAGAGGCACATTCTTCATGTTGACACCGTAGTCCTTGAGAGTTTGCTTCATCCATAGCAATTGGGCACAACAAGAACCAGCGGCAATGTACTCAGCTTCAGCAGTAGATAGTGATATGCAGTTCTGTTTCTTCGAGGACCAACAGACCAAAGATCGTCCGAGGAAATGACATGTACCAGATGTTGACTTGCGATCCACACGATCACCAGCATAGTCAGAGTCAGAATATCCAACAAGATCAAAAGCCGAGCCCTTGGGGTACCATAATCCAAGTGTTGGTGTGTGAGCTAGATATCGAAGAATATGCTTCATAGCCTTATGGTGTGATTCCTTCGGTGTAGCTTGAAATCGGGCACACATGCAAACATTAAGCATTATATCTAGCCTAGATGCACATATGTACAATAAGGAACCTATCATGGAGCGGTATACCTTATGATCGAAGTCAATACCATTTTCATCAATGCACAGATGGCCATTTGTGGGCATAGGAATTTTGACACCTTTGCAATCTTGCATGCCGAATTTCCTCAGTACGTCCTTGAGGTATTTCTCCTGAGATATGAATATGCCATTGTGTTGTTGACGAATTTGAAGACCTAAGAAGAATTTCAACTCTCCCATCCTAGACATTTGATATTCTTCACTCATCATATAGGCAAATTCATCACTATAACGTTGGTCAGTACAGCCAAAGATAATACCATCAACATATATTTGGCACACAAACAATTCACCATCATAAGATTTAGTGAAAAGAGTAGGGTTGAGTGAACCGGGTTTGAAGCCTTTCTTCATGAGGAGTTCCTTCAAGGTATCATACCAAGCCCGTGGGGCCTGCTTGAGGCCATAGAGGGCCTTGTTGAGTCTGAAGACTTTGTCAGGATTCTTTGGATCTTCAAAAACTGGGGGTTGAGCAACATATACTTCTTCCTCAAGCTTACCATTGAGGAATGCACTTTTCACATCTATTTGATATAAAGAGATATCATGATGGTTAGCATAAGCAAGTAATATGCGAATAGCCTCAAGTCTAGCAACATGTGCAAAAGTTTCATCGAAATCAATTCCTTCAACCTGTGTGTAGCCTTGAGCTACAAGTCGTGCCTTATTCCTCACCACAAGGCCATTTTCATCTTGCTTGTTGCGGTAGATCCACTTTGTGCCGATGATATTGTGCTTGCGAGGATCTGGACGTTTGACCAGTTCCCAGACATTGTTGAGCTCGAACTGATGTAATTCTTCTTGCATGGCCTGAATCCACTCAGGCTCCAGAAATGCTTCATCTACCTTAGTGGGCTCAATAATAGAGACAAAAGCATACTGCCCACAAAAGTTAGACAAATGTGAAGCTTTTGAGCGTGTGAGAGGACCTGGCGCTTTGATGTCATTGATGATCTTTTCAACTTGCACTTCTTTTGCAATGCGAGGATGAGCTGGTTGTCGTTGAAGAGTTTGATCAGCATTTTCTTCAGCACCATTTTCTTTAGCATTTTATTCAGGTGCATTAGCTCGACGTTCTTCATGTTCTGGAATGAATTCTTTAGCAGATTCTTCAGTAGGAATGACATCCTCGGTAGCCTTGAACTTGATAGTTTCCTCAGGTGCTGGTTCATCTATCACAGTAGGTAGGTGCTCTCTTTGTGAGCCATTAGTTTCATCGAACCGCACATCTACAGTTTCAACAACTTTGTGAAGAACGTTGTTGAAGACTCTGTAGGTGTGCGAGTCCTTTCCGTAACCAAGCATAAAACCTTCATGTGCTTTCGGTGCAAATTTTGAGTTGTGATAAGGATCTCTAATCCAACATTTAGCACCAAAGACTTTGAAATAACTTACATTGGGTTTCTTATCAGTGAGGAGTTCATAGGCAGTCTTTTTGAAGAATTTGTGAAGATATACTCTGTTGATGATGTGGCACGCAGTATCAATTGCCTCAGTCCAGAAATGATAAGGCATTTTTTATTCATCAAGCATAGTGCGAGCCATCTCAGCAAGAGTCATGTTCTTGCACTCCACGACGCCATTCTGCTGAGGAGTGTAGGGAGCAGATAACTCATGAGTAATACTAAGTTCATCAAGATAGTCATCGAGACCAGAATTCTTGAACTCAGTGCCATTGTCACTTCTGATGTGCTTGATCTTCACACCGAAGTTGGTTGAAGCCCTCGAGGAAAATTGTTTGAAGACTTCCTGCACTTCATGTTTGTAAGTAACAAGGTGTACCCATGTATAGAAAGAATAATCATCAAAAATAACAAAGCCATATTGAGATGCTTCATTTGAAATAGCAGAATAATGATTAGGACCAAAGAGATCCATGTGAAGCAATTAAAACGGGCAAGTGGTGGTCATGATAGTCTTCGCTGGATGCTTGGCCTTCGTCATCTTCCCAGCTTCACAGGCTCCGCATTGGTGATCCTTGAGGAATTTGACATTCTCGATGCCAATGACAAGCTTCTTCTTCGCAAGCGTGTGCAAATTCCTCATGCCTGCATGACCAAGTCGTCGATGCCAGAGCCAGCCTTCTGAAGCTTTTGCAAGTAAGCACACGGCTGGTTGTGGTCCTGTAGAGAAATCAACAATATACAGGTCTCCTCTCCTAAAGCCTTTGAAGACTTTGGAATTGTCAACTTCCATAACCACAACACAATGGTACTTGCCAAAGACAACAACATATCAAGATCACAAAGCATTGAGATAGACATAAGGTTGTATCCTAAGGACTCAACAAGCATGACTTTGTCCATGTGTATCCTTTGTAATCACAACCTTACCTAGACCCAATACCTGAATTTTTCCTTTGTCAGCAAAGATGATATGCTTCAGATGCGACGGAGATAATGGAGCATCCATCAATAGATTCTTGTCACCAGTCATGTGGTTTGTACATTCCACTATCGAGGACCCACTCAGTGGCTTTGGGTTGATCATCCTGCAGATGAATTAGTGCAGCTTACAAACTCATATACTTCATCAGTGAAGAATATGACATCAATTCATCAGATCAATTTCATCAAGTAAAAGAACTGATAAAGCAATATGAGGACGTGAGAAATGAAAGTTCATTTCTTCATGATTAGCCTGCGTCCTATCAGGCATGCTCAGGTCTCCAGCAAATTCTTCAGACGATTACATGCGTCTGGAGACCTGACCCTGCAGAAGAGATTAGTTCTTTTTCTTCACCACCCACATCTGAAGGGGTGGAAAAGAGTTCATCATTCTGCGAGCTCCATACGAGAAGGATGGCATAGAAGCCAGTCCATTTCATTTCACATAAGAGGGGTTAGAGTAAGCATAAGAGTATGTAGAGAAATTCTTCGAGGACTTATGAACATAATGATTTGAAGAATAATGCACATATCCATAATCCTTAGATCTTCCCTGCGAAACAGACAGGTTAGCACGATGATGTTCATATGAGGACTTTGATCCATATGAGGAATTTGGTCCATATGAAGAATTTGATCTGGGGTTCCTATTCTTCATAGGTGGCGTCATGATGACATTCACCTGAAGATTTTCAAGGCATCTTTTGGGAACCCAGATTTTCTTCATAGGGGAGCCGTTCCTGCAGTTAGTGCCAACATATTTAGCAAATACTTCACCATTCTGATTTTTGAATAGCTTATAGTTGGAGTCAACTGACTCATCATCAGAATGAGGAGATTCACATGCAAATCCAGATAAGTTAGATGGATCAACTGGAGGTCCCTTTGCAGCAACCCATGTAGTTTTGGGGTACTGCTCAGGCTTCCAATATGTACCATCAGCATTGAGTTTCCTCTCAAAGGCGATACTCTCTTTCCTAGGGTTCCTGTTGAGGATCTGCTTTTTAAGCACATCACAAAGAGCCTGATGCCCTTTGAGGCTTTTGTACATGCCTGTCGTGTACAATTCCTTCAACCCTGCATCATTAGTGATACTAGCAATGTCCTCAGATGAGGAATTAGTGATAGCAGAGGCATGCGAAGAATTTGAAACATTAGCAGCATTTGAACATTCAGGTGAAGAATTAGCAGATTCACGTTCAATGCACTTCAAGCATGGAGGGACAAATTCTTCCTGAGAAGCGATGATTTGTTGAGCAAGTAATGAATCGCGCTCCTTCTGAAGATCCTCATAACTCACTCTTAGCTTCTCAAGATCTTGCTTTCTTTGAAGAAATTCATAAGAAAGCTTCTCATGATCCGATAAGAGAGTGTTATGATGACTTTGAAGTTTGTCAAGCTTGGACTGAAGTCTCTGAAGATTTTCAGTCAAAGTTTCAGTGCGATCGATTTCTTCACCCAACATATCATCACTTTTATTTAGCATGTTTTGAACCTTTTCTAAAGCCCTTTGTTGTTTTATAGAAATCTTGGCAAGTTTAGAATAGCTGGGCTTAAGGTTTTCATCAGATTCATTCTCACTTGATTCAGAGGAGGTATATTTGAGTACCTTGGCACCCTTTGCCATGAAGCAATAGGTGGGAGCGTAGTCACCATCTCTTTCATCAGCCTTGTTGGTGAGGTCATTTTCTTCAGTGTTGAAGATAGACTTGCTGACGAATGCAGTAGCGAGAGCTAGGCTCACCACTCCGGATTCGGATTCCTTAGATGTCTCCTCTTCCTCATTTTCTTCAGATTCAGCCTCAGAGTCCATTTCCTTGACAATGAATGCCCTAGCCCTCTTGGAGCTACTCTTCTTGTGATATGAAGACTTTGAGGATTTTGATGATGAAGATTTTGTGGATTTCTTATTTTTCTTCGCATCATCAGAACTGTAATCCTTGTATTTATTCTTCTTTGATTCCTTTTCCCACTGAGGACAATCTTGAATGAAATGTCCAGGTTTCTTGCATTTGTGACAGAGCCTCTT
The DNA here is from genome assembly GCF_056163025.1 of Triticum urartu. Classification (NCBI taxonomy): domain Eukaryota; kingdom Viridiplantae; phylum Streptophyta; class Magnoliopsida; order Poales; family Poaceae; genus Triticum; species Triticum urartu. The sequence goes on along the minus strand of NC_141874.1, from coordinate 391,873,020 downwards.
CTTGTAGTCACTGGATGAGGAATCATTGCTCCTTGAGGATCTTCCAAGATGACCACGTCTTGAGAACTTTTGGAACTTCTTCACGAGCAGAGCCAGATCATGGCTCAGTTCTTCAGGATCACCAAGGCTGCTATCAGAGTCTTCTTCTTCGGACTCAGATACTGCCTTGGCCTTTAGTGCACGTGATCTGCCATAGCTCGAACCATAGAGATCTCTCTTTTCAGCAAGTTGGAACTCATGAGTATTTAGCCTCTCGAGAATATCAGCGGGATCAAGTGACTTGTAATCAGCACGTTCTTGTATCATCAATTCCAGAGTGTCAAATGAGGAATCAAGCGATCTCAGCAATTTCTTCACCACCTCATGATCGGTGATGTCCATGGCACCAAGTGCTTGAAGCTCATTTGAGATGTCAGTGAGGCGATCGAAGGTTTGTTGAACATTTTCGTTGTCGAGTCTTTTGAAGCGGTTGAAGAGATTGCGAAGAACATCAACTCGAGAGTCACGCTGAGTTGAGACTCCTTCATTCACTTTGGACAACCTGTCCCAGATAAGCTTCGCTGTTTCCAAAGCACTCACTCTGCCATACTGTCCTTTGCTCAGATGGCCACATATGATATTCTTCGCTTGAGAGTCGAGTTGCTTGAATCTCTTCACATTAGCAACATTCAGAGAAGGTGTGACTGAGGGAACACCATTTTCCACAACATACCAGAGATCGTTATCAATTGCTTCAAGATGCATTCGCATCTTAATCTTCCAGTAGGGGTAGTCCGTCCCATCAAAGGTAGGATACCCAGCAGAGACCTTGATCATACCTGCGGTCGACATAACTAAAACTTCAGGTAGTTAAACCAAAATCACATAGAACAAGGGAGTACCTTGCTCTGATACCAATTGAAAGTGTGTTATATCGACTAGAGGGGGGTGAATAGGCGATTTTTATGAAATTCTTCACTGAGGAATTTTCCTGTGAGGAAATTCCTTAGCGAGGAACTACTCGCAGTAGAATAAGTACTCAAAAGTAAACATAACAGAATACAAGCATAGTCATCATGATGAAATGAAGACAGGCACAGAGTACAGGAAGCGTAATCACAGGATAACACAGGCTGAAGACAAACAGACTGAAGAAATTAAACTGAGGAAATTAAGAAAGTCTTCAGTCAAAGTCTTCAAACACAGATATGAACAAACACACAACACAGTTATGAGGAAATGAAAGATTTGAGGAAATAGAACCAGTAAGCTTGGTGAAGACAATGATTTGGTAGACCAGTTCCAACTGTTGTCTCAGTTGTACGTCTTGTTGGAGCGGCTGAGTATTTAAACTCGAGGACACACAGTCCCGGACACCCACTCCTGAACACGCAGCTCAGGACACCCAGTCCTCACTGTATTCTCCTTGAACTAAGGTCACACAGACCTCGTCCAATCACTCGTGGTAAGTCTTCAGGCGACTTCCAAACCTTCACAAACTTGGTCACTCGGCGATCCACAATTCCTCTTGGATGCTCTAGACCATGACGCCTAACCGTCTAGAAGAAGCACAGTCTTCAAAGGTAACAAGCGTCAGATCCACTCAGGATCAATCTCTTCAGTGATGCTCAATCACTTGGGGTTTGTAGGTGTTCGGGTTTTGGGTTTTTGGTTTTTCCTCACTTGATGATTTTCGCTCAAAGTCCTCAGAGGATGGGTTGCTCTCAAATGACAAGTGTCAGTTTCTCTTGGAGCAGCCAACCAGCTAGTGGTTGTAGGGGGCGGCTATTTATAGCCTAGGGAGCAGCCCGACATGATAAGACATAAATGCCCTTCAATGATATGACCGTTAGGTGGATAGATATTTTGGGACAGCTGGCGCATAGCACAGCAACGGTCGGAATTTTGAGTAGCAAAATCCTCAGGGCTATCATGTTCCTCACTGTATAGGCAATCCGCACTGGCGAATTCCTAACTCCTTAGTCAAGACAAATTCCTCAGAGACCATAAGAATTTCGTCTCTGTCACTGAAGAAATTGACTGAACTGTATGAGATTTCCAATGGCTTCACTCGAAGGGATTGGTAGGTGTAGGATTTTGAGTTTAGCATCACATGGAAATTTTTCCTTAGTATTTCCTCGACCCCCTTTCACAGTACGGTGTTTCCTATGACTCAAGAAAGAGAAAAACAAAACTATGAAAAAGGAAGTCTTCAAGCATCATATTCCTCGCATGAATATCAAGTCTTCACGGACACACCAATTTCTTCACTTTCAAAGTCTTCATGAAAGTCTTCAGAAATACCAAAATCTTCAGTCGAAGATATTCATTTTTAGGGGTCGACTTTTCCTGTAAATATCAAACTCCTCATAGATTTATAGACCTGTGTACACTCACAAACGCATTAGTCCCTTAACCTATAAGTCTTCAATACACCAAAATCACTAAGGGGCACTAGATGCACTTACAAGTTAGAACTTCATCTATAATGAAGGGACCCTCCCATTTGGGCTTGACCTTGACCTTTTTCTTCTCTGGTAGGCGTAGAACGAGTTCACTGACATTGTAAGTCTTTGCTCGTACTTCTCTGCTTTCATGTCGCCGAGCCTGCTGTTGATAGAATGCGGAACGAACCTTCGCGACATCACACTCCTCCTCCAGGTCATCCAAGTCGTCCTGCCGATCAAGCTCGGTTTCTCTCTCTTCGTACATGCGCACTCGAGGTGAGTCATGAATAATGCCGCAAGGCAAGACCGCCTCCGCACCGTACACCATGAAAAAAGGTGTATATCCGGTCGTGCGATTGGGCGTGGTCCGCAGCCCCCAGAGTACGGAATCAAGTTCCTCGACCCAGTGTTTGTCTGACTCTTGCAGAGATCGCACTAGTCTAGGTTTGATGCCGCTCATTATCATGACGTTAGCCCGCTCGACTTGACTGTTTGTCTGAGGGTGATATACGGAGGCGTAATCGAGCTTGATGCCCAAATTGGCACATGATACGTCTCCAACGTATCTATAATTTTTGATTGCTCCATGCTATATTATCTACTGTTTTGGACTATATTGGGCTTTATTTTCCACTTTTATATTATTTTTGGGACTAACCTATTAACCTTAGGCCCAGCCCAGAATTGCTGTTTTTTGCCTATTTCAGTGTTTCGGATAAACAGAATATCAATCGGAGTCCAAACGGAATAAAATCTTCGGGAACGTGATTTTCTCACCGAACATGATCCAGGAGACTTGGACCCTACTCCAGGGGGTCAAAGAGGAGGTCACCAGGGTGGGGGTGCCCCCCTAGGGCGCGCCCCCTGCCTCGTGGGCCCCTCGGTGCTCCACCGATGTACTTCTTCCTCCTATATATACACACGTACCCCCAAACGATCAGAACAGGAGCCAAAAACCTAATTCCACCACCACAACTTTCTGTATCCACGAGATCCCATCTTGGGGCCTGTTCCGGAGCTTCGCCGGAAGAGGGCCGTCATCACGGAGGGCTTCTACATCATCATAGCCTCTCCGATGAAGTGTGAGTAGTTTACCTCAGACCTTCGGGTCCATAGTTAGTAGCTAGATGGCTTCTTCTCTCTCTTTGAATCTCAATACAAAGTTCTCCCCCTCTCTTGTGGAGATCTATTCGATGTAATCTTCTTTTTGCGGTGTGTTTGTTGAGATCGATGAATTGTGGGTTTATGATCAAGTCTATCTGTGAATAATATTTGAATCTTCTCTGAATTCTTTTATGTATGATTGGTTATCTTTGCAAGTCTCTTCGAATTATCCGTTTGGTTTGGCCAACTAGATTGGTAGTTCTTGCCATGGGAGAAGTGCTTAGCTTTGGGTTCGATCTTGCGGTGTCCTTACCTAGTGACAGAAGGGGCAGCAAGGCACGTATTGTATCGTTGCCATCGAGGATAACAATATGGGGTTTATTTCATATTGCATGAATTTATCTCTCTACATCATGTCATCTTGCTTAAGGAGTTACTCTGTTTTTAACTTAATACTCTAGATGCATGCTGGATAGCGGTCGATGAGTGGAGTAATAGTTGTAGATGCAGAATCGTTTCAATCTACTTGTCATGGACGTGGTGCCTATATACATTATCATGCCTAGATATTCTCATAACTATGCTCAATTCTGTCAATTGCTCAACAGTAATTTGATCACCCACCATAGAATACTTATGCTCTTGAGAGAAGCCATTAGTGAAACCTATGGCCCTCGGGTCTATTCTCATCATATCAATCTCCATCACTTTAATCTTGCTTTGCTTTTTTTACTTTGCTTTTACTTTTTACTTTGCATCTTTATACCAAAAATACCAAAAATATTATATCTATCAGATCTCACTCTTGTAAGTGACCGTGAAGGGATTGACAACCCCTAGTCGCGTTGGTTGCGAGTAGCTATCGCTTTGTGCAGGTACAAGGGACTTGAGTGTGGCCTCCTACTGGATTGATACCTTGGTTCTCAAAAACTGAGGGAAATACTTACGCTACTCTGTTGCATCATCCCTTCCTCTTCGGGGAAAACCAACGCAAGCTCAACACGTAGCAAGAAGGATTTCTGGCACCGTTGCCGGGGAGTCTACGCAAAAAGTCAACATACCAAGTACCCATCACAATCCCTATCTCTCGCATTACATTATTTGCCATTTGCCTCTCGTTTTCCTCTCCCCCCAATTCACCCTTGCCGTTTTATTCACCCTCTCTCTCTCTATCCACCCTCTCTATTTGCCTCTTTTGCCTGCTTGCTTTTTGTTTGCTTGTGTGCTAGTTTGCTTGTTTGTCGCGATGGCTCAACCGAGATTTGGTGATCCTCACCTTAAAAGGTTAGAGGAGATCGAATCCAACGTTAGGAAGTTTATGGTTTTGCAATTTGAGCATAATAATTTCTTTAGAAATGAACTTAAGGAACAAAAAAGTTTTATGAGTTATATGAATAAAGAGCTTGATGATATGTCTAAAGAATTTGAGGGTATAAGATCCCAAATTGCTCGTCTAGAAAAGATGACTGCTGAAATTTCGGATATGCAAGCCACCTTAGTCAATAAGATGGCCGCTAAACCGAATTCCTATGAAAATCAAGATGAAGATCTAAAAGTTATTGATGTGTCCCCTATTAAATCTTTGTTTTGCAATATGAATCTTGATGAAACTGAATATGATCTTCCTTTACCTAGAAGGCGTTCTAAAAATTTGGAGTATTTAGATCTTAATGATGAAATTGATGAAAGTGGGATTGAAAGAAATAAAAATCTAGATGTTGCTAAACCCACTATATTGGATTTCAAGGAATTTAATTAAGAAAGTTATTCTTTAATTGATTTTATTTCCTTGTTGCAATCTGTGCTAAATTCTCCACATGCTTATAGTCAAAATAAAGCCTTCACCGAACATATTGTTGATGCCTTGATGCAATCTTATGAAGAAAAACTTGAGTTGAAAGTTTATATCCCTAGAAAAATCTATGATGAGTGGGAACCAACTATTAAAATTAAAATTAAAGATTATGAGTTTTATGCTTTGTGTGATTTGGGTGCTAGTGTCTCTACTATTCCCAAGACTTTGTGTGATTTACTAGATTTCCGTAATTTTGATGATTGCACTCTAAACTTGCATCTTGCGGATTCCACTATTAAGAAACCTATGGGAAGAATTAATGATGTTCTTATTGTTGCAAATAGGAATTATGTGCCCATAGATTTCATTGTTCTTGATATAGATTGCAATCCTTCTTACCCTATTATTCTTGATAGACCTTTCCTTAGAACGGTTGGTGCGATTATCGATATGAAGGAAGGGAATATTAGATTTAAATTTCCATTAAAAAGGGAATGTAACACTTTCCAAGGAAGAAAATAAAATTACCATATGAAACTATCATGAGATCCACTTATGGATTGCCTACCAAAGATGGTAATACCTAGATCTATCCTCGCTTTTATACCTAGCCAGGGGCGTTAAACGATAGCGCTTGTTGGGAGGCAACCCAATTTTATTTTTATTCCTTGATTTTTGCTCCTCATTAGTAATAAATAAATTATCTAGCCTCTGTTTTGGTTGTGTTTTTTGTGTTTAATTAGTGTTTGTGCCAAGTAGAACCGTTGGGAAGACTTGGGGAAAGTCTTGTTGAACTTGCTGTAAAAAACAGAAACTTTAGCGCTCACGAGAACTGCTGTAATTTTTATTTGAAGAGTGCTATTTAGTTAATTGTTTTTTAAGATGATTAATAGATAAATTCCTCACGTCCGGAAATTTATTTTAGAATTTTTGAGGTTCCAGATATTGCGCTAGCTACAGATTACTGCAGACTGTTCTGTTTTTGACAGATTCTGTTTTTCGTGTGTTGTTTGCTTATTTTGATGAATCTATGGCTAGTAAAATAGTTCATAATCCATAGAGAAGTTGGAATACAGTAGGTTTAACACCAATATAAATAAATAATGAGTTCATTACAGTACCTTGAAGTGGTCTTTTGTTTTCTTTCGCTAACGGAGCTCACGAGTTTTCTATTTTGAGTTTTGTGTTGTGAAGTTTTCAAGTTTTGGGTGAATTCTTTTGATGGATCATGGAACAAGGAGTGGAAAGAGACTAAGCTTGGGGATTCCCATGGCACCCCCAAGATAATCCAAGGACACTAAAAAGTCAAAGCTTGGGGATGCCCCGGAAGGCATCCCCTCTTTCGTCCACTTCCATCGGTAATTTACTTGGAGCTATATTTTTATTCACCAACATGATATGTGTTTTGCTTGGAGCGTCTTGTATTATTTGTTTCTTTCTGTCTTAGTATGCCACAATCATCCTTTCTGTACACACCTTTTGAGAGAGCCATACATGAACTAAAATTTGACAGAATACTCTATGTGCTTCACTTATATCTTTTGAGCTATGTAGTTTTGCTCTATGTGCTTCACTTATATATTTTGAGCTAGTTAATTTTGCTCTATGTGCTTCACTTATATCTTTTGAGCATTATAATTTTGCTCTATGTGCTTCACTTAGATTCTTTTAGAGCATGGTGGTGGATTTGTTTTAAAGAAACTATTGATCTCTCATGCTTCACTTAAATTATTTTGAGAGTCTCTTAATAGCATGGTAATTTGCTTAATAATAATATGCTTGGCATTCCAGATTTGTGAAACTTTCTTTTGAGTGTGTTGAATACTAAGAAAAGATTGAAACATGATAATTGTTTTTAGATATGGAGGTGATAATATTAAAGTCATGCTAGTTGAGTAGTTGTGAATTTAAAGAATACTTGTGTTAAAGTTTGTGATTCCCGTAGCATGCACATATGGTGAACCGTTATGTGATGAAGTCGGAGCATGATTTATTTATTGATTTTCTTCCTTATGAGTGGCGGTCGGGGATGAGCGATGGTATTTTCCTACCAATCTATCCCCCTAGGAGCATGCGCGTAATACTTTGCTTTGATAACTTCTAGATTTTTGCAATAAGTATATGAGTTCTTTATGACTAATGTTGAGTCCATGGATTATACGCACTCTCACCCTTCCACCTTTGCTAGCCTCTCTAATACCGCGCACCTTTCGCCGGTATCATACACCTACCATATACCTTCCTCAAAATAGCCACCATACCTACCTATTATGGCATTTCCATAGCCATTCCAAGATATATTGCCATGCAACTTTCCACCATCTAGTTCATCATGACACATTCATCATTGTCATATTGCTTAGCATGATCATGTAGTTGACATAGTATTTGTGGTAAAGCCACTGTTCATAATTTTTTCATACTTGTCACTCTTGATTCATTGCATATCCCGGTACACCGCCGGAGGCATCCATATAGAGTCATACTTTGTTTTAGAATCGAGTTGTAATCATTGAGTTGTAAATAAATAAAAGTGTGATGATCATCATTCAATAGAGCATTGTCCCAAATAAAAAAAGGAGAAAGGCCAAAGAAAAAAGAAGGCCCAAATAAAGAAGAAAATAAATAAAAATAGGCAATTCTACTATCCTTTTTTCCACACTTGTGCTTCAAAGTAGCACCATGATATAGCGAGTCTCATATATTGTGCTTCAAAGTAGCACCGTGTCCTTCATATAGAGATTCTCATATGTTGTCACTTTCATATACTAGTGGGAATTTTTCATTATAGAACTTGGCTTGTATATTCCAATGATGGACTTCCTCAAAATTGCCCTAGGTCTTCGCGAGCAAGCAAGTTGGATGCACACCCACTTAGTTTCTTTTGTTGAGCTTTCATACATTTATAGCTCTAGTGCATCCGTTGCATGGCAATCCCTACTCACTCACATTGATATCTATTGATGGGCATCTCCATAGCCCGTCGATACGCCTAGTTGATGTGAGACTATCTTCTCCTCCTTTTTGTCTTCTCCACAACCACCCTTCTATTCCACCTATAGTGCTATATCCATGGCTCACGCTCATGTATTGCACGAAGATTGAAAAAGTTTTGAAAAAGTTAGAGTATGAAACAATTGCTTGGCTTTTCATCGGGGTTGTGCATGATTTAAATACTTTTTGTGGTGAATATGGAGCCTAGCCAGACTATATGATTTTGTAGGGATAACTTTCTTTGGCCATGTTATTTTGAGAAGACATGATTGCTTTGTTAGTATGCTTGAAGTATTATTATTTTTGTGTCAATATAAAGTTTTGTCTTAAATCTTTCTAATCTGAATATTCATACCACAATTAAAAAGATTTGCATTGAAATTATGCCAAGTAGCACTCCGCATCAAAAATTCTCTTTTTATCATTTACCTACTCGAGGACGAGTAGGAATTAAGCTTGGGGATGCCTGATACGTCTCCAACGTATCTATAATTTTTGATTGCTCCATGCTATATTATCTACTGTTTTGGACTATATTGGGCTTTATTTTCCACTTTTATATTATTTTTGGGACTAACCTATTAACCTTAGGCCCAGCCCAGAATTGCTGTTTTTTGCCTATTTAAGTGTTTCGGATAAACATAATATCAAACGGAGTCCAAACGGAATAAAATCTTCGGGAACGTGATTTTCTCACCGAACGTGATCCAGGAGACTTGGACCCTACTCCAAGGGGTCAAAGAGGAGGTCACGAGGGTGGGGGCACCCCCCCCCTAGGGCGTGCCCCCCTGCCTCGTGGGCCCATCGGTGCTCCACCGACGTACTTCTTCCTCCTATATATACACACGTACCCCCAAACGATCAGAACAGGAGCCAAAAACCTAATTCCACCGCCACAACTTTCTGTATCCACGAGATCCCATCTTGGGGCCTGTTCCGGAGCTTCGCCGGAAGAGGGCCGTCATCACGGAGGGCTTCTACATCATCATAGCCTCTCCGATGAAGTGTGAGTAGTTTACCTCAGACCTTCGGGTCCATAGTTAGTAGCTAGATGGCTTCTTCTCTCTCTTTGAATCTCAATACAAAGTTCTCCCCCTCTCTTGTGGAGATCTATTCGATGTAATCTTCTTTTTGCGGTGTGTTTGTTGAGATCGATGAATTGTGGGTTTATGATCAAGTCTATCTGTGAATAATATTTGAATCTTCTCTGAATTCTTTTATGTATGATTGGTTATCTTTGCAAGTCTCTTCGAATTATCCGTTTGGTTTGGCCAACTAGATTGGTAGTTCTTGCCATGGGAGAAGTGCTTAGCTTTGGGTTCGATCTTGCGGTGTCCTTACCTAGTGACAGAAGGGGCAGCAAGGCACGTATTGTATCGTTGCCATCGAGGATAACAAGATGGGGTTTATTTCATATTGCATGAATTTATCTCTCTACATCATGTCATCTTGCTTAAGGCGTTACTCTGTTTTTAACTTAATACTCTAGATGCATGCTGGATAGCGGTCGATGAGTGGAGTAATAGTTGTAGATGCAGAATCGTTTCGATCTACTTGTCACGGACATGATGTCTATATACATGATGATGCCTAGATATTCTCATAACTATGCTCAGTTTTGTCAATTGCTCAACACTAATTTGTTCACCCACCATAGAATACTTATGCTCTTGAGAGAAGTCATTCGTGAAACCTATGGCCCCCGGGTCTATTCTCATCATATCAATCTCCATCACTTTAATCTTGCTTTGCTTTTTTACTTTGCTTTTACTTTTTACTTTGCATCTTTATGCCAAAAATATTATATCTATCAGATCTCACTCTCGTAAGTGACCATGAAAGGATTGACAACCCCTAATCGCGTTGGTTGCGAGTAGCTATCGCTTTGTGCAGGTACAAGGGACTTGAGCATGGCCTCCTACTGGATTGATACCTTGGTTCTCAAAAACTGAGGGAAATACTTACGCTACTCTGCTGCATCATCCCTTCCTCTTCGGGGAAAACCAACGCAAGCTCAAGACATAGCAGCACACCAAGTTTTCACCTCATCGGCTGTAAAGTTAGAGTTGTTGTCAGTAATAATACTATGCGGGACACTGTAACAGTGTACTACACCGGCTATAAAGTATATCACCAGTCTGGCTTCAGCTGTTTAAACTGGCTTGGCTTCTATCCACTTAGTTAACTTATCGACCATAACCAATAATTATTTCTTCTTATGACTTCCCACTTTAAGAGGTCCGACCATATCGAGCCCCTAGACCACAAAGGGTCAAGTGATGGGGATTGTTCGAAGGGCAGTAGGCGGCATATGGCTTTCATTAGCGAAAAGCTGGCATCCAACACAGCGCTGTATGAGGTCCTGTGCATCTGCATGGGTCGTGGGCAAAAAAAACCCGTACGGAAGGCCTTACTTACAAGGGCCCGAGCTGTGGCGTGATGGCCACCAAGACCAGTGTGTATTTCAGCCAAGAGCTGTCGTCCCTCTTCTTCAGAGATACATCATTGAAGGACTCCGGTAGTACTTTTCTTGTATAGTTCTCCTTCATGAAATTTGTAGGCCTTTGAGCATCGAATGATGCGACGGGCCTCAGTCTGATCCCCAGGGAGCTCATTCCTAGTAAGGTAGGCAAGGAAAGGCTCGGTCCATGGGGCAATTACAGCCATGATTTCGTGGGCCGATGGTGTTATTTTGGTGTCTGAGCCCCCGATGATATCGAAATTGTGTTCGGAATCTGGGGGTGTGATCGGCTCCGGGCCAATGTTGCCGCTCTCGTCCTGCCACACCACGGATGTCTTGAAGAGCCTTTCCACAAAGGTTTTAGGTGGGATGGGGTCGCGTTTAGCGCCCATGTGAGCAAGGATGTCCGCGGCTTGATTAATCTCTCGAGCCACGTGATGAAACTCGAGCCCCTCGAACCGAGCTGATATTTTGAGTATGGCATTGCGGTAAGCCACCATCTTCGGATCTTTTGCATCAAATTCTCTGTTTATGTGGGATATTGCGAGGTTTGAATCCCCGCGCACCTCAAGGCATTGTATGCCCATGGAGACAGCCATTCGGAGACCATGTAATAGGGCCTCGTATTCGGTTGCATTGTTAGAGTCTGTATACAGTATTTGGACCACATAACGGACTATGTCTCCTGTGGGGGATGTTAAGACGACACCAGCCCCAAGTTCGGCTAGCATTTTAGATCCATTGAAGTGCATCACCCAGTTGGAATACGTGACGTACTCTTTAGGGAGTTCGGCCTCTATCCATTTGGCAATGGAGTCAGCCAACACCCGAGATTTAATGGCTCGACGTGGTTTGTACGTTATTTCAAATGGTAGGAGCTCAATGGCCCATTTGGAAATCCGGCCGGTGGCGTCCCGGTTGTTTATAATATCATTGAGTGGTACTTCTGAAGCCACCGTGATCGAGCACTCTTGAAAGTAGTGCCGCAGCTTGCGGGATGCCATAAAGACCACATATTCTATCTTCTGATAATGCGGGTATCGGGATTCGCATGCTGTGAGGACCGCCGATACGTAGTATACTAGTTTTTGGAGTGGGAATTATGCCCCTCCTCTTCTCGTTCGATGACGAGCACCGCACTCACCACCTGGTGAGTTGCAGATATGTAGAGCAACATTGGTTCGCCAATGTTTGGTGCGGCCAAGATGGGTTTGCTTGCTAGTAAAGTTTTTATTTCCTCCAGTCTAGCTGTTGCAGCATCCATCCATGCAAAGTGGTTGGTGCATCAGAGCAGGCGATACAATGGCAATGCCTTTTCTCCTAATCTGGAGATAAAATGGCTCAAAGTTGCCATGCACCTGGCTAGTATTTGGACCTGCTTGAGCTCAGTTGGTGTTGCCAATTGTGACAGGGCCTGGATTTTGGCTGGGTTTGCTTCAATTCCTCTATTGGAGACAATAAACCCGAGCAGTTTGCTAGCGGGAATGCCGAAAATGCACTTTTCCGGATTGAGCCTTATGTCATATGTTTGGAGGTTGTCGAATGTAAGGCGTAAGTCATCCACCAATGATTCAACATGCTTGGTTTTGATGACTACGTCATCTACATATGCCTCCATAGTCTTGCCGATTTGCTTTTCTAGGCACGTTTGAATCATGCGTTGGTAAGTGGCGCCGGCGTTCTTGAGTCTGAAAGGCATGGTGTTGAAGCATAAAGGCCCATACGGGGTGATGAATGCCGTTGCGGCCTGGTCGGATTCCCTCATCTTAATTTGATGGTATCCGGAGTACGCGTCGAGGAAACACAGTGAATCATATCCCGCGGTTGCATCAATAATTTGGTCGATGCGAGGTAGTGGGAAGGGGTCCTTGGGGCAGGCCTTATTGAGGTCTTTGAAGTCGACACAGAGGCGCCAGGATTTATCCTTCTTCGGTACCATGACCAGTTTGGCTAGCCAGTCCGAATGTTTGATCTCTTTGATAAACCCGGCTTCGAGTAACTTGGCTAGCTCCTCCCCCATAGCCTATTGTTTGGGTTCGGAAAATCGCCGCAGCGTTTGCTTGACTGGCTTGTATCCCTTCAGTATATTGAGATTGTGTTCGGTCAGTCCGCGTGGGATTCCTGGCATATCAGAACGGTGTCAGGCGAAGATGTCCCAGTTCTTGCATAGGAACGCGTGTAATGCGGCGTCGGCCGTCGGGTCCAGCTGTGTCCCAATGGAAGCTGTCTTCTTGGGGTCCCTCGGGTGAACTTGGAATTTGACTATTTCATCTGCTGGTTTGAAGGAAGTTGACTTGGGTCTCTTATCGAGGATTACATCGTCCCTATCCATCATGGAACGTAAGGTGGTTAATTCTTCGGCCGCGAGGGCCTCCGATAATGCCTCGAGGGCCAAGGAGGCGGTTTTGTATTCAGCGCGGAGTGCCATGTCAGGATCATTGGTGATAGTGATAACCCCGTTGGGCCCGGGCATCTTGAGCTTCATGTACCTGTAATGGGGTATAGCATGAAAGCGTGTGAATGTGTCTTGCCCCAGCAAGGTGTGATACCCGCTGTTGAAAGGTGCCACATGGAAGAGTAACTCTTCTGACCTATAGTTCTCCGGCGTGACGAATACCACGTTGACTATGATTTTCCCCGAGCATCTTGCTTCCCAACTAGGTATAATGCCTCGAAAAGTTATATTACTCTGCTCAATGCGACTCCTCTCCATTTGCATTTTATTGAGCGTGTCCTCATAGATGAGGTTCAGTCTGCTGCCACCGTCCATTAGCACTTTAGTGAGCCAAAAGACGTCCATGATTGGGTTTAGGACCAGAGCGGCTGGTGCCCGAACTAAGCGGGATCTTGGTTCGTCATCAGCATTGAAAGTAATCACCGTATCATTCCAAGGGTTTATTGCTACTACTTGGCAGACTTCGGCAAGGTCGCGGAGTGCCCATTTGCGCCGATTATTTGATGAGAAGGTCTCGAAGACTATGAATACTTCGGGATCGTCGTCCTCCAAAGAGTACTTATCTAGGGTAGTTTTGGTAAGGATACCCTCACCGCTCTTGGCCATTTGCAGGAGTATCCAACATGCCCGTAGGCTGTGCGCTGGTTCGGTATTCGGCGTCATGTGTATTTGACATGGTCTATCGAGCCGTTCCTCGAGGACAATTCTATGTCCCGTAAAGAGCTTAATTTTATTGTCCACGGGATGATGGTCAGGTGCCCCGTGAGGGTGCATCCTTTTTTCCCGTCTGGGAGATGCCTTAAAGGCATGCATTTCCCAGTGGGTTGTCTGAGTTTTCCAAGCGCTTTCCATTGCACAGTACTTTTATACTATGTGTGTCAAATCTGCAAAGTGCAGTATGCGACGGCGATTGAGGGCATTAAGGATTCCCTCATCTGTACAGTTGTTGCGAAATACTAAAATTGTGCCATTGTCACAGCAGTCTTTTATCTTGTTTTTAACGAGGAATCTGGCCCAAAAGTGATGGAATGTCTCCCGGGGCTGCTGTCGCACGTACATTAGGTCGCATGTGTCTGGAGGGCCGGAATTGCTTGGAGAATATTTCTTGTGGTGGGTGGGCGGGATTAAATTCGCACCCTGACCCACTATGGAATCCGGAGTTTGAAGAATTTCTGAGGTTACCAGCCTAGGCTCCGGAGTGTCCGGTGAATTCGCAGGCTTAACGTCCGATTTTGTGTTTGGAGGACAGGGAGTGTCCTCTCGAGGATGGGTATCCAGCTCTCCAGGTTCGGAAATCTGAACATAATTTGTTCTCAACATAGGAGAAGAGTTGTTGTCGGCTTGTTCCTCCACAACCGCTACCTAATGGGTGATCGGTGGAGATTTAATTTCTCTCTGATCGGGTTTAAGCCCGATCCGATCATAGTTAGTAGAGACCCCCAGGGCAGCGATGCGATCTAGTAGCTCATTCAAAGATGATAGATCTGCCAGATCCATCTTATCAGAGTATTCGGGGCTAATACGGAGAGGGTTTTCGGCGACTTTGGGGGTTGCCTTTGGCTTAACAGCCGAACAAGCACCCATGGTGAAGCCGCCAAGCCGGAGGGTTTGCCCTGAAACTAGGGCTCCTCCGGAAGTGATAATTTCCTTGTCGACAAGGTGAGCCATAGATCCTTCTGTCGATGCCACAGAGGAACTCACAATGAAAGCACCAATGTCGGTGTCAAAACCGGCAGATCTCGGGTAGGGGGTCCCAAACTATGCGTCCAAGGATCGAAGGTAATAGGAGACAAGGACACAGTGTTTACCCAGGTTCGGGCCATCTTGATGGAGGTAATACCCTATGTCCTGCTTGATTGACTTTAATGAGTATAGGGGTTACAAGAGTTGATCTACCACGACATAGTAATGGCTAAACCCTAGATGTCTAGCATGTATGATTATGATTGCCTCTACGGACTAAACCCTCTGGTTTATATAGACACCGGAGGGGGCTAGGGTTGTACAGAGTCGGTTTACAGAGAAAGGAATCTTCATATCCGCACACCAAGCTTGCCTTCCACGCCAAGGAGAGTCCCATCCGGACATGGGGGAAAGTCTACCGTCTTGTATCTTCACGGCCCATCACTCCAGCCCACGTCACATAGCCCGGACGCCCGAGGACCCCATAATCCAGGACTCCCTCAACCGCCGAATCAAAGTAAGACGTTGGTGGTAAGAAGTATGACTATTATCACCCACAACTCTTTGTGTTCTACTCGTGCATATCATCTACGCATAGGCCTGGCTCTGATACCACTGTTGGGGAACGTAGCATGCAATTTCAAAAAATTGTACGATCACGCAAGATCTATGTAGGAGATGCACAGCAACGAGAGGGGGTGAGTGTGTCCACGTACCCTCGTAGACCGAAAGAGTAAGAGTTAGGTTAATGTGGTTGATGTAGTCGAACGTCTTCACGATCCAACCGATCCAAGTACCGAATGTACGACACCTCCGTGTTCAGCACACGTTTAGCTCAATGACGTACCTCAAACTCTTGATCCAGTAGAGGGTCGAGGGACATTTCCGTCAGCACGACGCCATGGTGACGGTGATGGTGATGTGATCCGCGCAGGGCTTCGCCTAAGCACTGTGACGCTATGACCGGAGGAGTAAACTGTGGAGGGGGCACCGCACACGGCTAAGAGAACAATTGATCTGCCTTTGGGGTGCCCCCGCCCCCGTATATAAAGGAGGGGAGGAGGAGGTGGCCGGCCCTAGGGGTGGCGCACCATGGGGGGAGTCCTACGAGGACTCCACTCCTAGTAGGATTCGCCCCCCCCCCTTTCCTTCCAACGGAGAGGGGAAAGGGGAAAGAGGGGAGAGGGAGAAGGAAAGGGGGTCGCGCCCCCCACCCCTTGTCCAATTCGGATTGGCAAGGGGGGGCCACCTCCCGTGGCCTGCCTCCTCCTCTCCACTATAGCCCATAAGGCCCATTAACTTTCCCAGGGGGGTTCCGGTAACCTCCCGGTACTCCGAAAAATCCCTGAACATTTTCGGAACCATTCCGGTGTCCGTATATGACCTTCCAATATATCAATCTTTACCTCTCTCCTATTTCGAGACTCCTCGTCATGTCCATGATCTCATATGGGACTCCGAACGAACTTCGGTCACCAAAACACATAACTCATAATAAAAATCGTCATCGAACGTTTAAGCGTGCGGACCCTACGAGTTCGAGAATTATGTAGACATGACTGAGACACATCTCCGGTCAATAACCAATAGCAGAACCTAGATGCTCATATTGGTTCCTACATATTCTATGAAAATCTTTATCGGTTAAACCGCATAACAATGTACGTCATTCCCTTTGTCATCGGTATGTTACTTGCCCGAGATTCGATCGTCGATATCATCATACCTAGTTCAATGTCATTGCCGGCAAGTCTCTTTACTCATTCCGTAATGTATCATCCTGCAAATAACTCATTAGTCACATTGCTTGCCAGGCTTATAGTGATGTGCATTACCGAGAGGGCCCAGAGATACCTCTCCGATACACGGAGTGACAAATCCTAATCTTGATCTATGCCAACCCAACAAACACCTTCGGAGACACCTGTAGAGCATCTTTATAATCACTCAGTTATGTTGTGACATTTGATAGCACACAAGGTGTTCCTCCGATATTCGGGGGATGCGTAATTTCATGGTCAGAGGAATATGTATAAGTCTTGAAGAAAGCAATAGCAATAGAACTAAACGATCATAATGCTAAGCTAATAGATGGGTCTTGTCCAACACATCATTCTCCTAATGAGTTGATCCCGTTCATCAATTGACAACACATGTCTATGGTTAGGAAACTTAACCATCTTTGATTAACGAGCTAGTCTAGTAGAGGCTTACTAGGGACACGGTGTTTTGTCTATGTATCCACACATGTATCAAGTTTCCGGTTAATACAATTCTAGCATGAATAATGAACATTTATCATGATATAAGGAAATATAAAATAACAACTTTATTATTGCCTCTAGGGCATATTTCCTTCAAAACCTACAATGTGCATTTGCATTAAAAGGCAAACTACTTATATGCACATCTTTAAGGGGAGCCCTTTTAACTTCATGAAGCCAGTGACCGCATTCTTTAACTTTCACATAGTTTTATCCCCGTTGAAAACTTCAACCAGTTTGTCATCGATCACCAAAAAGGGGGAGATTGTAAGTGCATCTAGTGCCACCCCTACTTGGTTTTGGAGTACTGACGACAAACTTGGTTGAGGGACTAATGTGTTTGTGAGATTTAGAGGATAACACGGGTTGAAGTCCCTCATTGATTATGTTTACCTATCGGAGATGACCCCTAAAAATGTATGAAGACATTGAAGACAACGGTGATTCGTGAAGACATTCACATCGAAGATAATGACATGTGAAGACATTCGCTTGAAGACAATGGAGTGCGAAGACATAGTTTCTTTTGTATTTTCTTCTCTCTTGAGTCATGGGAACCACCGAACTGTTAAGTGGGGTCCAAGTGAACAAAGTCCGAACTCTGATGTGATGCTCAACCCATATCCTATGTCTTCGAGTGAAGACAATGAGAGAAAATCTTATCTAGAATTGGATGAGTCAACTTTGCTTGTAACCCAAGTCAAGCTGTCGCGTGTGTTTGAAATATGACTGTTGGACACGCGTCGGTTCCTTAGTGACCCAGGGTCATTCTGGACATATCATGTCGGGTTGCCTCCTGGCTATGAATAGCCCACCCCCTATACCATAAATTGGTGGCTGCTCAGAGTTAGTGCACGGCTTTTGTTGTTTGAGAGCAACCCACCTCCGAAGCCTTTGAGAGAGACTCCTTGCGAGGACAAAGCCCAAAACACCCAGAGCCCAAAGAGTGTTCGCATCACTGAAGTGTTTCTGTCTGTGTGATCTGAAGACTTATTACACTTGAAGACTGTGTATCTTCTAGTCGGTTAGGTGTTGCATTCTGAGGATCCAAGAGTCATTATGGATCGCCGATGAACAAAGTCTGTGAAGGTTTGGAAGTCTACCTTGAAGACTTATCAGAGTGATTGGGCGAGGACTAAGTGTCCTTAGTGTTGGGAAATGTAGCAATTTCAAAAATTTCCTATGCACACGCAAGATCTATCATGGTGATGCATAGCAACGAGAGGGGAAGAGTGTTGTCCACGTACCCTCAAAGACCGTAAGTGGAAGCGTTATGACAACGCGGTTGATGTAGTCGTACGTCTTCACGATCCGACCGATCCTAGTACCGAATGTACGGCACCTCCGCGATCTGCACACGTTCGGCTCGGTGACGTCCCACGAACTCTCGATCCAGCTGAGTGTCGAGGGAGAGTTTCGTTAGCACGACGGCGTGATGATGGTGATGATTAAGCTACCGACACAGGGCTTCGCCTAAGCACTACGATGATATGACCGAGGTGGATTATGGTGGAGGGGGCACCGCACACGGCTAAGGGATCAATGATCAACTTGTCTGTTCTAAGGTGCCCCTCTGCCCCCGTATATAAAGGAGCAAGGGGGAGGCCGGCCAGGCCTTGTGGCGTGCCTGGAGACGAGGAGTCCTCCTCCTAGTAGGAGTAGGACTCCCCTTTCCTAGTCCTACTAGGAGGGGGAAAGGAAGGAGGAGAACGGAGAAGGAAAGGGGGGCGTCACCCCCCCTTCCCTAGTCAGATTTGGACTAGAGGGGGAGGGGCGCGGCCTGCCCTGGCCGGCCCTTCTCTCTCTCCACTAAGGCCCATGTGGCCCAATAGTTCCCCGGGGGGGTTCCGGGAACCCTCCGACACTCTGGTTTTCTCCGAAATCACCCAGAACACTTCTGGTGTCTGAATATAGCCGTCCAATATATCAATATTTATGTCTCAACCATTTCGAGACTCCTCGTCATATCCGTGATCATATCAGGGACTCCGAACTACCTTCGGTACATCAAAACACATAAACTCATAATACCCATCCTCATCGAACGTTAAGCGTGCGGACCCTGCGGGTTAGAGAACTATGTAGACATGACCGGGACTCATCTCTGGTCAATAACCAATAGCGGAACCTGGATGCTCATATTGGTTCCTACATATTCTACAAAGATCTTTATCGGTCAAACCGCATAACGTTATACGTTATTCCCTTTGTCATCGGTATGTTACTTGCCCGAGATTCGGTCGTTGGTATCTCAATACCTAGTTAAATCTCATTAACGGCAAGTCTCTTTACTCGTTCCGTAATGCATCATCCCATAACTAACTCATTAGTCACATTGCTTGCAAGGCTTATAGTGATGTGCATTGCCGAGAGGGCCCAGAGATACCCCTCCGATACTCGGAGTGACAAATCCTAATCTCGATCTATGCCAACTCAACAAACACCATCGGAGACACCTGTAGAGCATCTTTATAGTCACCCAGTTACGTTGTGACGTTTGATAGCACACTAAGTGTTCCTCCGGTATTCAGGAGTTGCATGATCTCATAGTCATAGGAACATGTATAAGTTATGGAGAAAACAATAGCAAACTAAACGATCATCGTGCTAAGATAACGGATGGGTCAAGTCAATCACATCATTCTCTAATGATGTGATCCCGTTAATCAAATGACAACTTGTGTCTATGGTTAGGAAACATAACCATCATTGATTCAACGAGCTAGTCAGGTAGAGGCATACTAGTGACACTCTGTTTGTCTATGTATTCACACATGTACTAAGTTTCCGGTTAATACAATTCTAGCATGAATAATAAACATTTATCATGATATAAGGAAATATAAATAACAACTTTATTATTGCCTCTAGGGCATATTTCCCTCACTCAGCTCAAGGGGAATAAGGTGAAGACGCAGTCTTCTAAGTTCAATCTCAGCTTCCCTAACCAGACGTACAGTTGTCACAACAACTGGAACTGGTCTACCAAATCGTTTTCTTCATCAAGCAACTGGTTCTATCCCTTTACCCTTTACTTATTGTTTCGCTTCGTGAAGTCATTGCTTGCCTGCTCTGTTTGACTTCACTGTGTGAAGACATTCTTTATGTTTGCATGTTTGGCTTCATACTATCTTTCTAGTCTAATCCACTCTACCTAGCTGCTATTTGTCTTCGTGTTTACTTTGTACTATTTCCTAGACTATGGCATGGCTAGTGTAGTTTATCTTTCGTTGCACACTATGTAGGTTGTATTTGGTTGTCTATATTCGAAGACATTGCCTGTCTTGAAGACTTTCATAAAAAATGCCTATTCACCCCCCTCTAGTCAATAACTAGCACTTTCAGGAGTATATTTCATCCCCGAGAACAGTAATACTTTATCACTCTCACAATTTTACTTATCGCATATCTATCCCTCTTCGATGATTATCTGTTTTGTCAACAATCATTCAAAAAGGGGGAGATTGTTCATGCAATGATTTGCCTCCTTGTGTTTTGAAGATTGTTGACATAAACAGTATGGGACTAATGTGTTTGCTAGTGCACACAGAGTAACAGGTCCCTGATGTCATGAGGAGTTTGATATAAACTCCGAAGATAATATCTTGCATGGTAGCGAGTATTATGAACGAAGATTGTGCTGTCGAGAGTGACCCCTAAAAATTGCTGACATGAAGCAATTCGTTCGGTGGCATCTGAAGGAATTGACTGTAGCGGAGAGAAGTCGAAGACGAAGTGAAGACATAGAGTTTATTTCATTATTCTTTTTTCTCTTTATTGAGTGATAGGACCACTGTACTACGAAGATGGGTATATTGTTCAAAGCTTTGATTCTCTAATGCTAAACTCAATCCTATGTAAGTTGAGAGAGAAATCTCTTTGTGTTCCGAGCAAATACTTTCCAGCAAGAGACTGTGATCTTCTTCGCTGTGAGAGATTTGTCTCTGACTGAAGAGTTACATTACTTGTTCCTTAAGTAATGTTACTATTGCTTCCAAGTCCATCCATTGAGAATGTGTCAGTTGGCCATTGGCTGGACCGCATGTCCAAAATGGTAATTTCCCATCAGGGATGGTTGCGGCTATAACTAGCCACTGGTGCAGAGACGTGTTATACAAATAGTTTTTACCCCCTTTCCGCGATGGAGTTTTAAACTGTCACCTAGTGAGTAGGGATGTAAACGGATCGGATCGGATAATGCCTTTACCATATCCTTTACCACATTTTTTGCCGGATTCGAAGTGGATCGGATAATGACTGGATGCGGATTCGAATACGAATTATATCGTACTACGGATTCGGAGCGGAAGCGGGGCGGATTTGGACCGAAAACGGATATATATATATACACACACACACATCTTTTCCATACTAATATCTATCATGATCTATCCAAAGAAGAACAATATATAAGTAACCGATCATTTTTTATTGATCAATGAAATTAATAACTTACACGCTGTGCCAAGCAAGACATTAGCCATCATAGGTTCATAGTGTTCTCTGATTCATAACAGAATATGTTATATACTATTAGGTAAGTGAGCTTGTACAGTACGTGTTCTCAAGTCTATTGGCTGCACTTGGACGTACATGTTATGTATATAGTCGTACGACAGTGCTATTAGGTTTTGGGTTATATGATATTTATATCTGGTGATTCTAATTAGTGTTCTAATTGGGTCTTTATGCTTGTCGATTGAACCAAATTTATCGGATAATCCTATTTGATAACACCGGATAATCTGCAAAAAATACCGGATAATCCACATCTGTCGGATATTATCGATACCATATCCGGTACCATATTCGTCGGATAATCCGCATCCGTATCCATTGGATTTGTGAAAGTGCGTACCATATCCTTAAAAACGGATGCGGATGCGGATTCGGAACGGAAATTATCCATACCATTTACATCCCTACTAGTGAGTGTGTGTGATAGGAGGGTCCTTCCCACATGACCCAAAAACTATCGGGGATAGGCCCTCCGGTCACACACACGGGGAAAAATGAGCTCGTGTGCGATCGGGCGAGGCATCTAAGGCCAATCGTTTCCGTTCGTATGTACATCCCACACAGCGAATCCCATAAAAACGTTTCCGTTCGTATGTATATCACACTTAATTTTTAATGTGCAAACATTTGTTTAAGGTGGCCTAATGCAAACAGTTCTCTACCGGAAGTCATGTGTGATTTTTAATTGATCCAACACCCCTACTTTTTAGAAACCGTGTGGGTTGTTTGAGTTCATCACCCAAGGTGTTGTCAGACTAACCGTCTGCAATAGAAAACCCAAATAAGCAGGGTAACTAGCCTACTATTGATAATCCATGTAGTAATCAAATTGATATTTCTTATAAAACACACCGGATATTTCATATTCGTATAACGACAACTAGGATTTCAAAATCGAATTACATCAGATAGATTCAGTACTCAGTTACACCAAAGAGGGATATAGCTAGCTACACCATTACACAACAGCACCAAGTTTCACATGCAACATCAAAAACCTTTGGAAAGTAGCATCATACACGGTAAATAGACAGATGAATCCCATATGGGAAACTGCAGAAGCGGAAGGCGAATATTGAGCCTTCAGTGATGTTGAATGTCCTTGCAACTTTAGGCGAGTGGCTATGGATAATTGCCTGCCCATTCGTCCTCTTCAGGAAGACTTCAATATTGTATCGTGGGTGTTGAATGAATACCTTACTCGCCTCTTGCCATGCAGGTGGTTTCAGAGGTAATCATTGGTGAACTACTTTGGAAAGTACTGAAAAGAAAGATATGCATAAATCGTTGTTATAAATTTTGAAATGGCACAAGGGGTAAAAACAAGGTAAAAGAGGTAGTACCATCCTATAGTTGACTGATGTATTCTTCATTGTGCAAACAAAGATCTTGTTGTTATCCGTCGCAATTTTCTTTATCCTAACAATCTTTCTGGGTTTCTTGACTTGACTGATATTCATGGACATCTCATTTCCCCATATGCAAAATGGGTCGAACAGTGGGTCCAAGCCTCTGACAGCAGGACCTACATGTGCAAGACCAAATTGTAAGAAACCTAAATATTAGAATGATTCCTGCAACTGCACAATAATTGTGCTATTAGCGAAGGGACCATGCATGAGAAAACCTCGATGGTAAAACGCAGTGCCTCCCATTGTTTCCCTACATCACATATAAGGAAGATCTTGATCAGGTTAATTGAGAGTTTCCATACTATCAGTAGAATATGTATTGAGTACAGCCAAATTCAATTTATTTCTCACATGCATAACAATACAAAATTGTACACACAACAAATAAAAATCAAATTGTGTCTGAAATTGCAGAATAGAACATATACTAGGAGATAAACAGTTAACGAAACCAAGAATGCTTGAGAATAATGCTACGAAATGTAGCAATTGTTGGACAAAACTGTTAACTGAACATTACATTTCAGAATATCAAATTGAATATTAACACTACATAGGACAAATCATAGAAGGCACTGGCGGTGGCCTCGAGAAAACAACACGAACTGTATTTTAAAGTAGACAACCGTGTGGCGGTGTCGATGGTGGCCTCGAAGACGAGGTGCTCCTCCAAGATCTGGCGGTTGATGTCTACTACGCAACTTTATTCTTGTAGACTCGTGTTGGTCCTCCAAGCGCAAAGTTTTGTTGGACAGTAGCAATTTTCCCTCAAGTGAATGACCTAAGGTTTATCAATCCGTGGGAGGTGTAGGATGAAGATGGTCTCTCTCAAACAACCCTGCAACCAAATAATAAGAAGTCTCTTGTGTCCCCAACACACCAAGTACAATGGAAAATTGTATATGTGCACTAGTTCAGCGAAGAGATGGTGATACAAGTGTAATATGGATAGTAGATATTGATTTTTGTAATAGGAACAATAAAAACAGCAAGGTAGCAATTGATAAAACGGAGCACAAACGGTATTGCAATGCTTGAAAAAGAGGCCTACGGTCCATACTTTCGCTAGTACAATCTCTCAACATTGCTAATATAATTGGATCATATAACCATCCCTCAAAGTGCAACGAAGAATCACTCCAAAGTTCCTATCTAGCAGAGAACATAAGAAGAAATCGTTTGTAGGGTACGAAAACACCTCGAAGCTATTCTTTCCAATCGATCTATCCAAGAGTTTGTACTAAAATAATCACCAAATATTTAAGATTCATAATACTCAATCTGACACAAAGAACCTCAAAGAGTGCCCCAAGATTTCTACCAGAGAAATAAAGACAAGAACGTGCATCAACCCCTATGCGTAGATTACCCCAATGTCACATCGGGAATCCGCGAGTTGAGTGCCAAAACATATATCAAGTGAATCAAAATAATACCCCATTGTCCCCATGGGTATTCATATGCAAGACATATATCAAGTGCTCTCAAATCCATAAAAGTATTCAATCCGATAAAATGAAATCTAAAAGGGAAAACTCAATTCATCACAATAAGATGGAGAGGGAGAAACACCATATGATCCAACTATATTAACAAAGCCCTCGATACATCAAGATCGTGCCATCAAGAACATGAGAGAGAGAGAGATTGAACACATAGCTACTTGTACAAACCCTCAGCCCCGAGGGTGGACTACTCCCTCCTCATCATGGTGGCCGCGGGATGATGAAGATGGCCACCAGTGATGATTTCCCCCTCCAACGGAGTGCCGGAACAGGGTCTAGATTGGTTTTTCATGGCTATAGATGCTTGCGGTGCAGGGACTTCTAATCTAGGGTTACCCTCAGGGTTTTTGGAATATTTGACAATTTATAGGGCGAAGAGGGGGTGCGGGAGGCCACCGAGGTGGGCACAGCCCACATGGGCGTGCCCGGGCCCCCAGGCACGCCCTGGTGGGTTGTGCCCCCCTTGGGGCACCCCCGGGTGCTGCTCTAGACCATTGGATGTCTTCTAGTCCATAAAAAACCCACAAAAAGTTTCACGGTGTTTGGACTCCGTTTGATATTGATTTCCTGCGATGTAAAAAACAAGCAAAAACAACAATTGGCACTGGGCACTGGGTCAATAGGTTAGTCCAAAGAAATGATATAAAGTTGCTATAAATGATTGTAAAATATCCAAGAATGATAATATAACAGCATGAATACTTCATAAATTATAGATACATTGGAGACGTATCAGCATCCCCAAGCTTAATTCCTACTCGTCCTCGAGTAGGTAAATGATAAAATAAATAATTTATGAAGTGTGAATGCTAGCAAAGTGCACTAGTTTGATCAATGAAAATTTCAATCACTTTTCCTAGCATCATAACAACAATTCTTTCTTATAAAACTTCTCATGTTAAAGTAGCAACCAATTCATAGGTTAAGGTTCAAACAGTGAATTCTCTTGAAACTCAACAACCTATGTTCTCAGTCACCAAGCAATTGTAATTCAACTCATTTAATAGAGTTTCAGTAAGAGCTCCACATACTCAACCATCATATAGTCTTCTATGATTGCTAACTGATAACTCACAAGTATAGGGGATCGCAACAGTTTTTGAGGGTAGAGTATTCAACCCAAATTTATAGATTCGACACAAGGGGAGCCAGAGAATATTTAAAGGTATTAGCAGCTGAGTTGTCAATTAAAGCACCCCTAGAGATTAATTATCTGCAGCAAAGTGATCAGTAGCAAAGTAATATGATAGTTTTGATAATAGTGACAGTAGCAATGTTAACAGTAACAGTGATATCAATAGTTTTGTAACAAGTGCAACAGTAATGATAGTAGTAGTAATTTAGCAATAACAATATAAGATAAATTCATAGGCATTGGATGGGTGACTTGTGGGATGATATTAATCATGAGAAAGATATAACCTAGGGCGATACGGCACTAGCTCCAGTTCATCAATATAATGTAGGCATGTATTCCATAAATAGTCATGCGTGCTTATGGAAAGACCTTGCATAACATATTTTGCCCTACCCTCCCGTGGCAGCGGGGTCCTATTGGAAACTAAGGGATATTAAGGCCTCCTTTTAATAGAGAACCGGAACAAAGCATTAACACACGGTGAATACATGAACTCCTCAAACTACGGTCATCACCGGGAGTGGTCCGGGGTTGCCGGATCATAACACGTAGTAGATGACTATAACTTGCAAGATCGGATCTAGAACATGGATATAATGATGATAACATAAATGGTTCAGATCAGAAATCATGGCACCCGGTCCCAAAGTGACAAGCATTAAGCATGGCAAAGTCATAGAAACATCAATCTTAGAATATAGTGGATACTAGGGATCAAGCCCTAAAAAACTAACTAGATCACATGATGAATCTCATCCAACTCCTCACCAACCAGTGAGCCTATGAATGAATTACTCACTCCTGGTGGGGAGCATCATGGAATTGGCGATGGAGAAGGGTTGGTGATGACGAAGAACGAAGACCCCCTCTCCGGAGCCCCAAACGGACTCTAGATCTGGCCTCCCGATGAAGAACAGGAGGTGACAACGGCTCTGTCTCGTGGATCACAATAATTCTTTCTCCCTGATTTTTTTATGGAAAAATAGGATTTTATAGCGTCGGTTTCAGGGTCTGCGGGGACAACCCACCTGGGCGCGCCAGGAGGGGGCGCGCCCTGGTGGGTTGTGCCCACCCGCCCTCCTCCGGTGGTTCTTGGCTCCAGAAATTCTTGTTTATTGTATAAAAAATCCTCGCAAAGTTTCATTCCATTCCAAGAACTTTTATTTCTGCACAAAAACAACACCATGGTCGTTCTGCTGAAAACAGCGTCAGTCCGGGGTTAGTTTCATTCAAATCATGCAAATTAGAGTCCAAAACAAGAGGAAAAGCGTTAGGAAAAGTAGATACGTTGGAGACGTATCAACTCCCCTAAGCTTAAACTTTTGCTTGTCCTCAAGCAATTCAGTTGATAAACTGAAAGTGAACAAGAAAAAAATTTACGAACTCTTTTGCTCTTGTTTGCATAAATAAGCTTGCTCTTGTTTGCATAAATAAGCTTAAACAGCACCTAGGTTTTCAGCCAACATTATAACTAACCATGCCGACAATAACTCTTAAAAATTATATTAACTCATATCAATAACATAATCAGCTAGCGAGCAATAATAAAATATCTCAAATGGTAAAATGTTTTCAAAACAACCATGATATAATATGACAATAGTGGTATCTCGCTAGCCCTTTCTGAGACCGCAAAACATAAATGCAGAGCACCTCCAAAGTTCAAGCAGCGACTAAACATTGTAATTCATGGTAGAAAAGATCCAGTCATGATGCACCCAACATTAGCTACACACAATGCATAAGTCATGAAAGCAGTGCTCTCAGGTCCTGGCGCTTGTTTTAGAAGGTGATGACACAACATAAAAGTAAATAGAAAGTCCCTTCGCAGAGGGAAGCAGTGATTTGCAGAGGTACTAGAGCTCAAGTTCTTAAAACGGGGGTAAATGATATTTTGAGACATACACCCTTCTCATTTACGTCACGACTATCAGTTATCAATATCTTCCATGTTAAGCACGCTAGTGGCGGTTCCCAAGCAATAAAAGTAAAGGTTTTGACTCCATTGGGAGTTTTTGTTTGATTATTTGTAAGCTTTCTCTGTTTGCTGTTTGGGACTGGGGATCCCTATTACCGCCTTTTTCTCGTGCGATGGCGAGTGAATAAACACTCGACCTGAGAATAACCCGCTTAGCATGGAAGATACCGACCACCTCCTGTCATTCCATGAATGATCCAAGCACACAAAAGGGATATATATTAGAAGTTTTTAGAGGTGGCACATGCAAATTTACTTACACTACTGCAGGATACTGCTAACGCAACACTACGATCAAAGACCCTTTGCCAAAATTGTGTGCGATGCAATAATCGCAAACGGTGGTGTAAAAAACCCGTCAAAAAAGGTGCAAAACATCTGCAATGGCGGAGCCATCAAACATGGTTCAGATTTTAGTTGCATGTGTGATGCAGGACACACGGTTAATCCATTCAAACTCTCTGCGATGAGGCAGAACAACAGAAACGGGCAGCCATAACAATGTGTGTGCGATGCAGGACACACGGTTAATCCATTCGAACTATTTGCGATGAAGTAGAATAATAGAAACGGGCAGCCATATCAATGTGTGTGCGATATACGGCATACAGTTAACTCGGACGAACTATTTTCGACTAGGAAACACAACAGAAATGGTTCAACTTAACAAGATGTGTGCGATATGCGGCATAAAATTCACATGGATGAACTGTTTGCGAGGAGCCAAAAGAAAACAAACGATTCGTGTAAACAAGATGTGTGTGATACGTGGCAAACAGCCAACTCGGATGAACTGTTTGCGATGAGAAATTACAACACAGACGGTCAATGCAGTTACTTCGTGTGCAATTCTGTGTGTACAAAAAACTTTGAAAAATGCAAACTAGTTGCTTGCAGTGGCGGAGTATCGCACATGATGCGTCTGCGAGTACTCGTGTGCGATGATTAGTATGTTACACATACGTTTCCTTATGTTAACATGTGTGTGAATTTGTAATATGGACAGTTAATATGCAAATGCCTTTTGGACATCGGGCACACGCTTAAAGTCCATGAACTGTGTACGATACTAATACTTTCCATGAAAATTTATGAACTTGGGTAACAGCATTTTAGTAACATATATATAGTGGTTACACTATTCGACAAAAGGAGGATCTCAGAACACAGTTTTGACAACCATATGGTTCATATCTACATACTTAACATAGTAACAACTATCACATTTTAAGAGGCTAAGGACCAACAACCACATGGTCCATATCTACATACTTAACATATATAGTAACAGCTAGCACATTTTAAGAGGCTAAGGGCCAAAAACCACAACTATCCACTAGAAGCAGCTTGATCACGGCGACTCGGCATCTCGTCAATGAAAAAGAAGAGCCCTCATGTGCCTTGGTAGAGCATGAGTAGAACAGTGTCTCCAATTTTCCAATATGGATGCATTGCCACGAGAAGCGAGAACTTGTTAATTTGAATGGTTCCATTTCTACGGGAAATGCAGTACCTTGCAATCACTTTGGCGTTATTAGTAGGCACAAGTGTAATTCGACCACGCCGGGAAATCGATCCAGGAACTGCTACAGGGGGCAATTTCTATTGACATGTAGAATAAAAAATAATTGTAACATATTGTTGAAGATATATATAGTTTATGAGCATCAACATTAAAATAAGACTTTTTACCAGCGTTTTGTGCACACAATTGGTCTTGTTCAGTGTGTGCACCATAGGTCTAATTAATCCCATCCAAAATCTAGCGTTCATACGCTGTGCTATCTCTGTCAGATTATCAATAAAGTTTATGACATGCTTCAAGTCCTTCCAGTGAAATTTGGTACGCTTAGTAACATACAGATCATTCACTATGCATCCAACATATCCTGCTTAAATGGTGGAAAGGTAATATTTCTTTAGAACAAGGCAGAAGAATATATAGTGCGTATAAATTGGTAAATAGAATATGTTACTGCCTAGGAACGGAGTCAGAATATGATATCACAATTGGTTGCTTAAATAGTGACCAATTGGTTGCTTAAATAGTAATATGATAGCATGGAGGAAGTTGAAAGGACACTAACCTCGATCAGTCTTTGATCGGCTGATGACATTGGGGGAAGTAAATATCCATGTTAATTAGACCAGGTTGTGGTGCACGCACTAGAATTTTATTGCCAGCTTTCAGTTCATAACACTTAGACATTTTTCTCCAAAGGTCCGCATTAAAATAGGAATGACCATCTTTATCAAGTTTTACGCTAACTGTCATTGTAAATCCATGATGTGTTGTCAATATGACATCCTGGGAGTCATCAGCAAAGTAAAGCCCAAGATTTCCTTCTACTCTTGTTCTTGCAAAGCAAGGGATGTACTGCTTGAAATGAAAATTAAGATCGTAAATTAGATATATTGAAATAACATAGCAAGATGCAAATATGGGAGTAACTTATAGAATGGATCCATATATATAGATGGAAGCAAAGTACAAAAATATATAATTAAAAATAGATATTGTATCAATGATTTGATGCAAATATATAGATAATGTAGCAACAGACGGTATATCTTCACAAATTTAGGCCATGCCGACCATGGTAGGTTGAGATTGAACATACCGACCGCTCCCTGAAGTCATCCAGAATGGTGAGATAGAACTTCGTTTCCAACTGGACACGACCACAGTTGCCCGATTTGTGCTCGCACTATGGACAAATGAATGAACACCCATGAATCAGCTAGAACAAAAATGATTCCACGGTGATTTCTGCTGGTTGATTAACAATGAGGACGGACGGCGATAAGAGATGAGTGAATATTTTGCTAATTAAGTTGATTACCTTCTCCATGAGAAAAATCCCGGCCCAATCCCGCAGAAAACAAAAGTAGACCAGAGTCTAGAATGTCGGTGTAGATAGGCGGCGGAAAGCGGTAGGGGAGAAATCTGGTGCCGTTTGGAGCACGACCTACGCCCGCTGCCAACAGCCGTCGAGCTTAGGCTGCAGAGTTGTGGAGGAGTCCGCGCGAGTGAGTGGGGACGATGTGGGCAAGGGTTTTCTTTTTCCTTTTGCATGTGTGAGTGAACACACACGGTTCGCAGAGGCGACGGAGATGAATCGTGTGCGATAGTAAATCACCGAGATTGAATGGGAATCCAAGTTTCCTTTGTCCTTCATCCATGAGTTTTTTTTCTACGATGAACATAAACCCTACTAATCACCGTGTTCAAATTTAAGACTTTTTCGGGTTCATTTACAATATTTAGGGGATTATGTGCATTTTGTAGGCATTAATGCACGTGATTCAAATTCAAACAATCGGTGCATGAAAGGGTGCACAAGAACGGTCTGGAAAAACCATAATCGTGGTATTTAGTAATTTCTCAAGCCTTTTACATGGAATGGGAAGAGATTTCAATGGAATGTGTGGCAATAGTCAACCACAAATGCGTCATTTACTGGGTTATCAACTATAGAACAATGAAATATGTGCTTGAAAAACATGACGGCTGGCATGGTGCCATGGTATGGCCTCACCGTGCCCTGGTTAAAAGCTGAGAAGGTTTGATTTATGTCGTCATGCACTCCCTTCATAAATTGAACCATCACCAAGGAAGTGCAATGCTTTCGAGAATGAAATCACCAAGATTGAAGGGGAATCCAAATTTCCGTCCTAGTTTGTCATTCAGTTTTTTTCCAACGATCAACATACCGCCTCAAATGCAACGTGTTCAAATTTGACATTTTTCCGAACTTGTTTACCATATTTAGGGGATTATGTGCATTTTCTAGGCATTAATTATGCACGTAATTCAAATTCGAACAATCGGTGCATGAAAAGGTGCACAAGAACGGTCTGGAAAACCATGCTCGTGCTATTTAGTACATTCTCATGCCTTTTACAAGGAATGGGCAGATATTTCAAGGAAATGTGTGGCAATTGTCAACTATAAACGCGTCATTTACTGGATTAACAACTACACAAAAATGAAATACATACCTGGAAAACATGACGCCTGGTGTGGTGCCATGGTATGGCCTCACCGTGCCCTGGTAAAAATGTCGTCATGCATGCCTTTCATAAAACGAACCATCACCGAGGAAGTTTCATGGTTTCGAGGGGGAAATCACCAAGATTGAAGGGGGATCCAAATTTCCTTTGTCCTTTGTCCACGAGTTTTTTCTATGATGAACATACAACCTGCAAAACACCGTGTTCAAATTTGGCACTTTTCCGGGTTCATTTGCCATATTTAGGGGATTATGTGCATTTCCTAGGCATTCATGTACATAATTCAAGTTCAAACAATTGGTGCATGAAAGGGTCCACAAGAACGGCCTGGAAAATGATGCTCGTGCTATTTAGTAAATTCTCGTGCCTTTTACAAGGAATAATGGACAGATATTTCGATGAAATGTGTGGCAATAGTCAACCACAAATGTTTGTTTACTGGGTTTTCACCTATAGAAAAAACGAAATAAATGCTTAAAAAACATGACGCCTGGCATGGTGCCATGGTATGACCTCACCATGCCCTGGTAAAAATTTGAGAAGGTTTGGCTTATGTCGTCATGCACGCCCTTCATAAATAGAACCATCATCGAAGAAGTTCCATGCCTTCGAGAGGGAAATCCCTAGGATTGAAGGGGAATCCAAATTTCCGTCCTAGTTTGTCATTCAGTTTTTTTTTCAACGATCAACATACTACCTCAAATGCAACATGTTCAAATTTGACATTTTCCCGGGCTCATTTACCATATTTAGGGGATTATGTGCATTTTCTAGGCATTAATGGACATAATTCAAATTCGAACAATCGGTGCATGAAAAGGTGCACAAGAACAATCTGGAAAACCATGCTCGTGTTATTTAGTACATTCTCATGCCTTTTACAAGGAATGGGCATATATTTCAAGGAAATGTGTGGCAATAGTCAACCATAAACGCGTCCTTTACTCGGTTAACAACTATACAAAAAAATGAAACACATGGTTGGAAAACATGATGCTTGGGGTGGTGCCATGGTATGGCATCACCATGCCCTGGTAAAATTTGGAGAATGTTTCCTTATGTAGTGATGCGCGCCTTTCATAAATCGAACCATCACCGAGGAAGTTTCATGGTTTCGAGGGGGAAATCACCAAGATTGAACACTACAAAAAAATACACTTTCGTGATGATACGTGTTTGTCACAGTAGGTCATGTTTTCTGTCATGCATGTACATCCATGACAATTTTATGACAGAATCAAGATAGTCATGCCTGTGCTGTCGTAGAAGTGTTCCATGACATTACCAAAATTATAATCACAAAAGTGTCCACTTCCATGATGATAAATCGCGCGTCACAGAAGTGCTTTCGTCATGGGTGACCGACACATGGCATCCACCGTAACGGAACGTTGTTAAGCTATCGGTTCCAGTTTTGGATCCGATAACCCATTAACAACCCCGACCAATGGGGATTTTCCACGTGTAAAATAATCATTGGTTGGAGGAAACACGTGTCGGCTCACCGTTGGGACAGATGTCATCCACTCATTGGACCCAAAGCGCCTATGATACGTCGACATGTGGCACGGCCCAACAGAGGCCCATTCCTATGAAAAGGCCGGCCCATTTGACTTGGTTAAAAGGTGGCAGGCCGGCCCACGGCAAGCCTGTTAACGGCTTGTTTGCATATAGCCCATTTACAGCCCGCTAACCCAGGGGCCGTTTACGGCCTATCCGAATTAGGCCCAGTATCGTCATCTGGGCCATCCAATATAATTCTAGCCCGTTTTAAATTCCGGCCCATGTATGGCCCATGACATCTTTCGGCCCATATGAGGCCCTTAGTAACTCTCGGTCCATTAATGACCCGTGGTAAAACTGGCCCCTAATGAATAGTGTATCACTTTATACCCATTAACGGCCCATTATTCCGTTGGGCCATTTCCAGCCCATGTTATCTTTCGGCCTTCTCAGGGCCCATTTATTCTTGGGCTCCTTTCCAGCATTCGTTTACTTACGGCCCGTTACTGTCATTTTTTGCTTGTGGGCCAAATTCAGCATGTGGTTACAGTCGGCCCATTTGTGGACCGTTAATACGTTGGGCCGTTTTCATAGCGTCATCAAATACGGCCGATTAACGATGGCCCGTTATGGTCGGCCCATGAACGGGCAATTTCAACTCTAGCCCATTTACGGCCATAATGTGGTCTGTTATTGGCCCATGTTTGGCCAACCGATCATACGGCCCGTAGAAGGCCCATTGATGATACGGCCCGTAGAAGGCCCGTTGTGTCTATGGCCCATATAAGGCCCATTGTTTCTACGCCGCAGAAGGCCCATTGTTTCTACGGCCCTTAGAAGGTGCATTGTTTCTATGGCCCGTAGGAGGCCCATGTTAACTACAGTAAATATGTAGCCCATGGTTATTGTGGCCTAGTTTTAAAAAATAGGTTATTGCGGCCACTAGCAAACCGCGGAAAAAGAACTGCACTGACTACAAGAAAACAAATAAACAAGACAATAAGGAAATAAATAAGCAAGCAACTTACGCTAGGATATCACGGCTATTACACATATTACATCCACTGGGCATCAAAGTTCGCCACTAGTGCAAATATAGGGAACAAAGCAACATATAAACACGCAGCAAAACAAGTCCAGAACTGAAACCACTTCAGAAGAGCTCAAGAAACAATATCCTGGGTACCCATAATGCTGGCAAGATGCTTAGCAAGCCTATTAACTTTCTCTTATTTGGTGCTTAAATCCTCTGGCACTTGCTGTTGCATCAGAAAGTATGCATCTGAATTCTGCAGGGACTTCCTCAGTCCTTCGGCTTCCTGTCGCATAAAATCTGATCGATGTCTTTCAACTTGAAGTTGAGACTCAAGAAGCCAAACTGATTCAGGCTGCGAGTTCGAAGAGCTGGTGGCAACAGTAGTAGCCAGTAACTTGAACACTACATCAAGACAGGACTTTGGGGTTGTCTCGGTGTCTTCAATATAGTTTTTATTAGCTTTCTTGGAGACCAACAGGGATGTCTCACTATCTTGGACCTTATCTGCATTACTTCCTTTACCATTGCATAATGGCGTACTCTTCTCCAATATTTTATCCGCGTTCTAAAAGAGAAACAAACAAACACATCACAGGTTTACAATGTAGTATATGAAACTCATTTTGGTAAACTAGTTCAGTAGTAAGGTGGACAGGATAACAACATGAAACAAACATATATCTATGTAGTATGGTCACTGTGTGGTCTATATCATTCTAGTTTATGTTGCCGAATCAAGATAGAGACAATTCGAATCATATCTATTTAAGACAAAGCAGCATAGACAGAATATAAGTGTGGGAAGCTACACAACAATAACGACACTTGTAATGTGCATGGCATGAGAACATAAATGTTTATTCAATTGAAACTGAAATCAACATAGAGCAAGTTACAACAGCAAACACGTTAAAGAAACGGTTTTAAAACATACCTGTTGCGCCATTGGAGTTTCAATTGCATCCTTCAAATTTGAAATTAGTTGGTATGAGTAAATACAGTGATGCAAGAGCAAAGTAGTATGAACCATAGCTACGGAACCTGACCTGAGAACAATTCTTCTGCTGCTTTAAGCATTGACTTGGGGTTCGGAGTGGTGGTCCTCGTGCTTTGGGCACTGCAGTTGCCTTACTAACTGCTCGTGTTTGGGTGCTCTGTGGTGGAGACGGTGTTGTGTCAATGGGAACTGGGTTACTATCTGCTGGGGTTGGGGTTAGAAGGGGTGTAGCTGGTTCTTTGTCCAACTAGGTAGGGGTACAATCTGCGTGAGTCTGGGTTATGTGTGGTGGGGCTGGTTCTTGGGCAAGTACAACCGTGGTTCTATCTCCATCGACAGGTAGCATGATCTTTTCTGAAGACCGTGTTTTTACTCCCACAAATACTGTCATCACCCCCTCCAATTGAAATGGCTGATAAACAAGAAAAGTAATTGAATGTACATACATTGTAAGATAGACATGTGCAATGGATAGTAGGGAAGAAAACAGGGCATGAAATAATTCACATTTATGTTGTCTAACCAAACAGAATAGCAGGACATAATTTCACATATATGATGGTAATTAAACAGGATAGCATGACACAATTTCACATGTATGATGGCTAACTAAACAGGATAGAATGACATACTTCAAAATATGATGACT
Source organism: Triticum urartu (assembly GCF_056163025.1). NCBI lineage: Eukaryota > Viridiplantae > Streptophyta > Magnoliopsida > Poales > Poaceae > Triticum > Triticum urartu. The sequence continues at coordinate 391,837,088 of NC_141874.1, read as the reverse complement.
ATGTAAACAGGATGACATGATATAACTATACGATGTGTCTATTAAAGAGGTTGGCATGCCATAAATCATGAACATGTCATCGATGGAAACATGATGTCATGATATAATTCACGGATAGAATGACATAATTCAAAATATGATGACTATGTGAACAAGATGCGATGATATAACTATATTATGTATTTAGAAAATGGGTTTGCATGCCATAATTCAGATACATGCTGTCTATGTAAACATCATGGCATGATATAATTCAAATATATGATTTATATACTAAGGAAGTGAGCAGAGGGCAATCGCATATATGATGTGTCAACTAAGGAAATGGCATTCAATATTGTGTATATGATGTAAAAACTAAGCATTGCAATACAACATATGCATGATATGAGTAATATAACCCTGCTAAGTTTGAGCATACACCTCAGGGGGATAATAGGACTAGTCATCTGCATCTGAGTCCTCCTCTGAAGAGCTATCTGTAACCAGCAAGATATTTTCTTCAGCAGGTAGCATTGTCTGCTCTGAAGACCTTGTTTTCACTCCAGATTTCTCCATCACCAATTCAAATGGCTGATGTACAGGAAGAGCAGTTGAATATACAAACATTGTCGACAAAAGCAATGAGAAATACAAAAAAAGGATGGCATGATATAATTCACATATATGACGCTTGGCTAAACAGCATGGCATTGCATAATTCACATATATAATGCCTTGCAACAAGATAGCATTGCATAATTCACATATATAATGTCTTGCAACAAGATGGCATTGCATAATTCACATATATGGTAATTAGACACTAAACATGTGGCATCACACAAACCATGTCTAAACTAAGCAAATGACATAGCAATGCAAGATAACATACGCACGATATGAGCAACATAACCCTGCCAAGTTAGAGCATGGACCTCGGGGGAATAGGACTGTTCATCTATCTCTGAATCCTTCTCCGAGGAGCTATCTATAACCATCAAGACATGCACTTCGTCAGATAGCATTGTCTGCTCTGAAGACCTTGTTTCCACTCCAGATTTTTCCATGACCGTGTCGAATGGTTGATGCACAGGAAGAGAAATTGAATGTACTAAAATTGTTGACATATTTAACACGTAATAAAAAATGATGGCATGATATAATCCACATATAAGATGACTGGCTAACCAGGGTGGCATTGCAAAATTCACATATATGATGCATGGCTAAACAAGATGGCATTGCATGACTCACATATACGATAAAGAAACTAAACAGATGGCATTGACACAAAGCATGTCTAAACTAAGCAGATGACATCTTTGATGTATACAGTAAGCAATGCAAAGCACCATATGCATGATATTACCAACAACAGCATGCCAAGTTAGAGCGAAGACCTCATAGGGTAAATAGGAGTGGTCTTCTGCTTCTGAATCCCCCTTAGAACAAGTATCTTCCTCTTGATTACGATCCGAAATGGGTGGAGGGGGGCTGTCTTTGCGCCCACCATGGAGCGACGTCTGCATGAAATTTTATTGCCACGCAAGGCTCGCCTCTTTTGCTCTACATATTCAGTTCCATTGTGTACAATAACTGACATGCATAGGAATAAAACATAGTGAGATTATGTAAGGAGTGCATGCACAAATCTAGAGTGATGGTAGCAAACTGTGGTGTGACGCCCGGATAGTTAAGCTATAGTAAACCTCTGCTAATGAGGCCACGTCACCACGATTATTGTTGTTAGTTTCACGATGATTCAACCTCGTTCGAATTCAAAATCAAGTCAAACGATAAAAGTTTTCAAATATTAGAACTAAAATGTTCGGAGTAAGCCAAATAATACATAGGTAATTATGGTGGAGAAACCACACCTTTATGAAATGTTTAAACACTCGAAAATCAATAAAATAGTAGCAATAATAATTATTTAAATTATTTTAAAATGATAAACAATTTCAAAACTATTTTATTTCAGTGATAAGTTGTTTGTGGCTGTGGCATAATTGGTAACATCTATTTGGGTGCCACTTTAGTATTTTACCAAAACTAAAAATAAAAGAAAACTAAAAAGAAACAAAAGAGAAATAAAAACAGAACCCCCCCTGGCCAACTGGGCCACAACCCAGTCGGCCGGCCCACCGGCCCAACTGCGCCCCTCGCCTATATGGCATGCCGACGCTCAAACCCCAGCCTCTCCCCTCCCCTATCCCCTCTCACTCCCCCCCCCCCCCCGCCCCCTAGATCTGGACGGCGCCCATCCCGTGGCCTCGCAGGATCCCCCCCACTCCTCCCACAAGAACCCCCCACTCCTCCCACAAGAACCCCCCACTCCTCCCGATCGAGACACCCACTCCCTCTCGTTCTCCAGCGTCACCGAGCAGCCCGCGCCTGATCCCTTGCCGCGCTGGAGCCCCACCACGCCGGCGTGCTCGCGCCCATGGAACCACCGCCTACCGTCGTCCTTGCGCCACCACCTCGCGAAGATCCTGCCATGGCCGCCGCCGCCTGGTTCTCCGCGTTCGTGCCGCGCCAAGCCGCCTCCTCGTCGGAGAGGGACGGATCCCGGAGGTCCCTTCAAGGATCCGGCCTCCCTCGCCTTCCTCCCTGTAACACCCCCGATGCGGCTATATCTCCCATGTGTCGGAGCACGACTTAGAGGCATAGCCGCATAGTAGGCATGTCGTAAGAGGGGTAATCTTTACACATCCCATGTACTGAATAAGAAAGGGATAAAGAGTTGGCTTGCAATCACCACTTCACACAATACATAAATATAGGATTACATCATCTAGAATACAATCAAGGTCCGACTATGGAACCAAAATAAAGACAACCCCAAATGCAATAGATCCCCGATCGCCCCAACTGGGCTCCACTACTGATCATCTGGAAAGGAAACATAGTAACATCCTGAATCCTCGTCGAACTCCCACTTGAGTTCGGTCGCGCCCCTGCACTGGCATCGTCAACACCTGCATCTAGTTTTGGAAGTAATCTGTGAGTCACGGGGACTCAGCAATCTCACACCCTCGCGATCAAGACTATTTAAGCTTATGGGTAGGAAAGGTAGTGAGGTGGAGCTGCAACAAGCACTAGCATATATGGTGGCTAACTTACGCAAAAGAGAGCGAGAAGAGAAGCAAAGCACGGTCGAGAAGCTAAAATGATCAAGAAGTGATCCTAAAACTACATACGTTCAAGCATAACACGAGACCGTGTTCTCTTCCCGGACTCCGCCGAAAAGAGACCATCACGGCTACACACATTGTTGATTCATTTTAATTAAGTTAAGTGTCAGGTTTTCTACAACCGGATATTAACAAATTCCCATCTGCCCATAACCGCGGGCACGGCTTTCGAAAGTTCAAAACCCTGCAAGGGTGTCCCAACTTAGCCCATCACAAGCTCTCACGGTCAACGAAGGATATTCCTTCTCCCAGGAAGACCCAATCAGACTCGGAATCCCGGTTACAAGACATTTCGACAATGGTAAAACAAGACCAGCAAAGCCACCCGAATGTGCCGACAAATCCCGATAGGAGCTGCACATATCTCGTTCTCAGGGCACACTGGATTGTCCAAACTTCCGGTAGGCCAACCCAGAGTTGCCCATGGTGGCCACTGGCGGCTGACAGGTTGGACCAACACTCAGAGGAGCACTGGCCCGAGGGTTTAAAATAAAGATGACCCTTGAGTCCGCGGAACCCAAGGGAAAAAGGCTTAGGTGGCAAATGGTAAAACCAAGGTTGGGTCTTGCTGGAGGAGTTTTATTCAAGGTGAACTGCCAAGGGGTTCCCATTATAACCCAACCGCGTAAGGAACGCAAAATCAAGGAACATAACACCGGTATAACGGAAACTAGGGCGGCTAGAGTGGAACAAAACACCAGGCATAAGGTCGAGCCTTCCACCCTTTACCAAGTATATAGATGCATTAAAGTAAGCAAGATATAATAATGATATCCCAACAATAAACATGTTCCAACAAGGAACAAACTCCATCTTCACCTGCAACTAGCAACGCTATAAGAGGGGCTGAGCAAAGCGGTAACATAGCCAAACAACGGTTTGCTAGGACAAGGTGGGTTAGAGGTTTGACATGGCAATATGGGAGGCATGATATAGCAAGTGGTAGGTATCGCGGCATAGCAATAGAGCGAGCAACTAGCAAGCAAAGATAGAAGTGATTTCGAGGGTATGGTCATCTTGCCTGCAAAGTTCTCTGAGTTGACGTAAGCTTGATCCTCGTAAGCGTACTCAATGGGTTCCTCGATCACGTACTCATCTCCCAGCTCTACCCAAGGCAAGAACACAAGCAAAGGAAACAACAATCAACCACAGTGCAATGCGCAAGCAACATGATGCAAAACATGACATGACATGCGGGATGTGATGTGCAATGTATATGCGTGCTCCGGAAGGAAAAGAATGAATCAGGCCTCAACTTGGTTGTTGTTGCCGCTAGCTCCGCCATAGTTGCTGCCTTTTGCTCCTCGTGCTGCTGTTCCTTGTTGTTGCGCCACTGCCGCCAGCACCCGTGTGTCGTACGGGCCCGCAGCCTGTTGTTGATGCTGCTTGATGCCGCTGCTGCCCGCCTCCACTTGCCGGCAGCTGCGGCGCGCCCCGCCGCTGCCTCGGTTGCCTCTCCTTGCAGCGCCTTGTCGGGCGACTAGCGCCCGTCGCCCGGGTCGCCCCATCGGGCGCCCGCAACCACGCCCGGTTTGGCCTATGTGCCCATGACAGCCGGGGCCCACCCGTGAGAACGTTTTAAAAAATATAATAGAAAATTAATTAATTAAAATGCTAATTAACTTAATTAACCTGTGTTAGTTAATCTAATAACCTAATTAGTCTATTTAATCTATTAGGTTAGTAAAACAATGTATGACAAGGGGGCCCCACCCCTTGTTGACCAGTCAAAGTTTGACTGGTCAACTCGGACCCCTTGGACCCACATGTCAGCCCATCCGGTACATTTATGTGTACCCAGAGCTGGGTGCACCTAGCAATTCACATTTATTTCAAATTAAAATAATCTGGTAATTCTAGAAAATGATTTAAAACTTTAAAAAGTAATATAAAATAAACCGTAGCTCGGATGGAAAAACTTTGTACATGAAAGTTGCTCGGAATGATGAGACGAATCCGAATACGCAGCCCGTTTGTCCGCCACACATCCCTAGCATAGCGAACACGCAACTTTCCTCCTCCGGTTCATCTGTCCGAAAATGCGAAACACCGGGGATACTTTCCCGGTTTTTTCCCCTTCGCCGGTATCACCTCCTACTGCATTAGGGCACACCTAGCACCGTTACTCGTCATGCCATGCATCGATATGCATCTGTTTGCATTGTATTCATTGTTTCTTCCCCCTCTTCTCTCTGGTAGACTACGAGACTGACGCCGCTGCTGGTGCCCCAATCGACTACGTTGTTGACAACCCTTACTTGCCAGAGCAACCAGGCAAGCCCCCCCCTGATCACCAGATATCGCCTATTCCTCTCTCTACTGCTTGCATTAGAGTAGTGTAGCATGTTACTGCTTTCCGTTAATCCTATTCTGGTGCATAGCCTGTCATTGTTGCTACAGTTGTTGATACCTTACCTGCAATCCTAAATGCTTAGTATAGGATGCTAGGTTATCATTAGTGGCCCTACATTCTTGTCAGTCTGCCATGCTATACTATCGGGCCGTGATCACGTCGGGTGTTAATCACGGTTATATACTATACATATTGCATATGATACATGTTGTGACTAAAGTCAGGTCGGCTCGTTGAGTACCCGCGGTTGATTCACAAATTGGGGGCTGAAAGGACATACTTTCCCGACGGCCCTCTGTGTGGATCTTTGTGGCGGAGTGGCAGGGCAGCTTGTGACCACCCAAGAGAGAGGTGGGCCTGGCCCTGGTCGGCGTTCGCAGTTACTTCAAGATAACACGCTTAACAAGATCTTGGTATTTGATCTGAGTCTGGCCACTAGCCTATACGCACTAACCAACTATGCGGGAACAATTATGGGCACTCGACATCGTGGTATCAGCCGAAGCCTTCGTGACGTCAGCGACTGAGTGTGATACGTCCATTTTGCATCATGCTTTTATATCGATATTTATTGCATTATGGGCTGTTATTACACATTATGTCACAATACTTATGCCTATTCTCTCTTATTTTACAAGGTTTACATAAAGAGGGAGAATGCCGGCAGCTGCGATTCTAGACTAGAAAAGGAGCAAATATTAGAGACCTATTCTGCACAGCTCCAAAAGTCCTGAAACTTCATGGAAGTTATTTTCAGAATATATAAAAAATACTGAGCGCAAGAAGTACCAGAGGGGGGTCACTCACCAGCCACGAGGGTGGGGGCGCGCCCTACCCCCCTGGGCGCGCCCCTTGCCTCGTGGGCCCCCTCGTGGCCCTCCGATGCCCATCTTCTGCTATATGGAGTCTTTCATGGAGAAAAAAATCATAAGCAAGCTTTCGGGACGAGACTCCTCCGCCATGAGGCGGAACCAATCTAGGGCTCTGGCGGAGCTGTTCTGCCGGGGAAACTTCCCTCCAGGAGGGGGAAATCATCGCCATCGTCATCACCAACGATCCTCTCATCGTGAGGGTGTAAATCTCCATCAACATCTTCACCAGCACCATCTCCTCACAAACCCTAGTTCATCTCTTGTATCCAATTCTTGTCTCTAAGTCTGGGATTGGTACCTGTGGGTTGCTAGTAGTGTTGATTACTCCTTGTAGCTGATGCTAGTTGGTTTACTTGGTGGAAGATCATATGTTCATATCCTATATGCATATTAATACCCCTCTAATTATGAACATGAATATGCTTTGTGAGTAGTTACGTTTGTTCCTGAGGACATGGGAGCAGTCTTGCTATTAGTAGTCATGTGAATTTGGTATTCGTTCGATATTTTGATGAGATGTATGTTGTCCCTCCTCTAGTGGTGTTATGTGAACGTCGAATACATGACACTTCACCATTATTTGGGCCTATAGGAAGGCATTGCGAAGTAATAAGTAGATGATGGGTTGCTATAGTGACAGAAGCTTAAACCCTAGTTTATGCGTTGCTTCGTAAGGGGCTGATTTGGATCCATATGTTTCATGCTATGGCTAGGTTTACCTTAATACTTTTGTTGTAGTTGCGGATGCTTGAAATAGAGGTTAATCATAAGTGGGATGCTTGTCCAAGTAAGGACAGTACCCAAGCACCGGTCCACCCACATACCAAATTATCAAAGTACCGAACGCGAATCATATGAACATGATGAAAACTAGCTTGATGATAATTCCCATCTGTCCTCGGGAGCGCTTTCTCTATATAAGAGTTTGTCCAGGCTTGTACTTTGCCACAAAAAGGATTGGGCCACCTTGCTGCACTTTATTTACTTTTGTTACTTGTTTCTCATTACAAATTATCTTATCACCAAACTATCTATTACCTACAATTTCAGTGCTTGCAGAGAATACCTTGCAGAAAACCGCTTATCATTTCCTTTTGCTCCTTGTTGGGTTCGACACTCTTACTTATCGAAAGGACTACGATAGATCCCCTATACTTGTGGGTCATCAAGACTCTTTTCTGGCGCCGTTGCCGGGGAGTGAAGCGCCTTTGGTAGGTGGAATTTGGTAAGGAAAAATTTATATAGTGTGCTGAAATTTACTGTCACCTGTTACTATGGAAAGTAATCCTCTGAGGGGCTTGTTCGGGGTATCTTCGCCCCGACCAGTAGAGCAAAGAGTTGCTCCTCAACCTACTGAACCTACTGAAAATGAAAATGTCTACTTTGAAAGTCGGGTATGATAGAAAAACTGCTAGCTAATCCTTTTTCAGGAGATGGAACATTACATCCTGATGAGCACCTAATATATGTGGATGAAGTTTGTGGATTATTTAAGCCTGTAGGTATGCCCGATGATGTTATCAAGAAGAAGGTCTTCCCTTTATCTTTTGAGGGAGATGCACTGACATGGTATAGGCTATGTGATGATATGGGATCATGGAACTACAAATGATTGAAATTTGAATTTCATTAGAAGTTTTATCCTATGCATCTTGTTCATCGTGATCGCAATTATATATATAATTTTTGGCCTCGCGAAGGAGAAAGCATTGCTCAAGCTTGGGGGAGGCTTAAATCAATGTTATATTCATGCCCCAATCATGAGCTCTCAAGAGAAATGATTATCCAAAAAATTTATGCTCGGCTTTCTGATAACAATCGCACCATGCTTGATACTTCTTGTGCTGGCTCTTTTATGATGAAGACTATCGAATTCAAATGGGATTTATTGGAAAGAATTAAATGCAACTCTAAAGATTGGGATCTCGACGAAGGTAAGGAGTCAGGTATGACACCTAAGTTTGATTGTGTTAAATCTTTTATGGATACCGATGTTTTCCGTAAATTTAGCACTAAATATGGACTTGACTCTGAGATAGTAGCTACTTTCTGTGAATCTTTTGCTACTCATGTCGATCTCCCAAAGGAGAAGTGGTTTAAATATCATCCTCCCATAGAAGTAAAAGTAGATGCACCTATTAAAGTTGAAGAAAAGACTATCACTTATAATGATCCTATTGTTCCTACTGCTTATGTTGAGAAACCACCTTTTCCTGTTAGGATAAAAGATCATGCTAAAGCTTCAATTGTGGTTCGTAAAAGCAATATTAGAACCTATACACCTCCTGAGCAAGTTAAAGTTGAACCTAATATTGCTACTGTTAAGGATCTCTTGGCTGATAATATTGATGGGCATGTTATTTATTTCTGTGATGAAACTGCTAGAATTGCTAAACCTTGTGCTAAAGATAAACATAGACCTGTGGTAGGCATGCATGTTATTTCTGTTAAAATAGGAGATCATTGTTATCATGACTTGTGTGATATGGGTGACAGTGCTAGTGCAATACCTATTGACTTATACAACGAAATTATGCACGATATTGCACCTGCTGAGTTAGAAGATATTGATGTCACAATTAAACTTGCCAACAGAGATACTATTTCACCAATTGGGATTGTTAGAGATGTTGAAGTCTTGTGTGGGAAAACTAAATATCCTACTGATTTTCTTGTTCTTGGTTCCCCATAAGATAGCTTTGTCCCATTATATTTGGTAGACCCTTCTTAAACACTGTTAATGCTAGGATAGACTGCAAAAAGGATGTTGTTACCATTGGTTTAGGTGATATGTCTCATGAGTTCAACTTTTCTAAATTTCGTAGACAACACTATGAAGAGGAATTTCCTGGTAAAGATGAAATTATTGGTCTTGCTTCTATTGCCGTACCTCCTAGTGATCCTTTAGAACAATATTTGCTAGACCATGAAAATGATATGTTTATGAATGAAAGAAGGGAAATAGATGAAGTGTTCTTTAAACAGGGACCTATTCTGAAACACAACTTGCCTGTTGAAACTTAGGGGATCCTCCTCCACCCAAGGGTGATCCCGTGTTTGAGCTTAAACCTTTGCCTGATACTCTTAAATATGCTTATCTTGATGAAAAGAAGATATATCATGTTATTATTAGTGCTAACCTTTCAGAGAAGGAGGAAGAAAAATTAATGAAAACTCTGAAGAAGCATTGTGCTGCTATTGGATATACTCTTGATGATCTTAAGGGCATTAGTCCCACTCTATGTCAACACAAAATAAATTTGGAAAAAGATGCCAAACCAGTTATTGACCACCAACAACGACTGAATCCTAAGATGAAAGAAGTGGTAAGAAAAGAAATACTAAAGCTCCTTGAGGCAGGTATAATTTATCCAGTTGCTGATAGTCAGTGGGTAAGTATTGTCCATTGTGTTCCTAAGAAAGGAGGTATTACTGTCGTTCCTAATGATAAACATGAATTGATTCTGCAAAGAATTATTACAGGTTATAGGATGGTAATTGATTTCCGCAAATTAAATAAGGCTACTAAAAAGGATCATTACCCCTTACCTTCCATTGATCAAATGCTAGAAATATTATCCAAACATACAAATTTTTGCTTTCTAGATGGTTATTCTGGTTTCTCTCAAATACCCATGTCAGTTGATGATCAATCAAAGACCACTTTTACTTGCCCTTTCGGTACTTTTGCTTATAGACGTATGCCTTTTGGTTTATGTAATGCACCTGCTACCTTTCAAAGATGCATGATGGCTATATTCTCTTGTTTTTGTGAAAAGATTTGTGAGGTATTCATGGATGATTGCTCCGTTTATAGATCCTCTTTTGATGATTGCTTAACCAACCTTGATCGAGTTTTGCAGAGATGTGGAGAAACTAACCTTGTCTTGAATTGGGAGAAATGCCACTTTATGGTTAATGAAGGTATTGTCTTGGGGCACAAAATTTCTGAAAGAGGCATAGAAGTTGACAAAGCTAAAGTTGATGCTATTGAAAAGATGTCGTGTCCCAAGGGCATCAAAGGTATAAGAAGTTTCCTTGGTCATGCCGGTTTTTATAGGAGGTTCATTAAGGACTTCTCAAAAATTTCTCGGCCTCTGAATAATTTATTACAAAAAGATATACCGTACGTCCATTTTGCATCATGCTTTTATATAGATATTTATTGCATTATGGGCTGTTATTACACATTATGTCATAATACTTATGCCTATTCTCTCTTATTTTACAAGGTTTACACAAAGAGGGAGAATGCCGACAGCTGGGATTCTGGACTGGAAAAGGAGCAAATACTAGAGACCTATTATGCACAGCTCCAAAAGTCCTGAAACTTCACGGAAGTTATTTTCAGAATATATAAAAAATACTGAGCGCAAGAAGTACCAGAGGGGGCCACTCGCCAGCCACGAGGGTGGGGGGCGCGCCCTACCCCCCTGGGCGCCCCCCTGCCTCGTGGACCCCCTGGTAGCCCTCTGATCCCCATCTTATGCTATATGGATTCTTTCATGGAGAAAAAATCATAAGCAAGCTTTTAGGGACGAGACTCCGCCGCCACGAGGCGGAACCAATCTAGGGCTCTGGCGGAGCGGTTCTGCTAGGGAAACTTCCCTCCGGGAGGGGGAAATCATCGCCATCGTCATCACCAACGATCCTCTCATCGGGAGGGGGTCAATCTCCATCAACATCTTCACCAGCACCATCTCCTCTCAAACCCTAGTTCATCTCTTGTATCCAATTCTTGTCTCTAAGTCTGGGATTGGTACATGTGGGTTGCTAGTAGTGTTGATTACTCCTTGTAGTTGATGCTAGTTGGTTTACTTGGTGGAAGATCATATGTTCAGATCCTATATGCATATTAATACCCCTCTGATTATGAACATGAATATGCTTTGTGAGTAGTTACGCTTGTTCCTAAGGACATGGGAGAAGTCTTGCTATTAGTAGTCATGTGAATTTGGTATTCGTTCGATATTTTGATGAGATGTATGTTGTCTCTCCTCTAGTGGTGTTATGTGAACGTCGACTACATGACACTTCACTGTTATTTGGGCCTAGAGGAAGGCATTGGGAAGTAATAAGTAGATGATGGGTTGCTAGAGTGATAGAAGCTTAAACCCTAGTTTATGTGTTGCTTCGTAAGGGGCTGATTTGGATCCATAAGTTTCATGCTATGGTTAGGTTTACCTTAATACTTTTGTTGTAGTTGCGTATGCTTGCAATAGAGGTTAATCATAAGTGGGATGCTTGTCCAAGTAAGGACAGTACCCAAGCACCGGTCCACCCACATACCAAATTATCAAAGAACCGAATGCGAATCATATGAACGTGATGAAAACTAGCTTGACGATAATTCCCATGTGTCCTCGGGAGCGCTTTCTCTATATAAGAGTTTGCCAGGCTTGTCCTTTGCTACAAAAAGGATTGGGCCACCTTGCTGCACTTTATTTACTTTTGTTACTTGTTGCTCGTTACAAATTATCTTATCACAAAACTATCTATTACCTACAATTTCAGTGCTTGCAGAGAATACCTTGCTGAAAACCGCTTATCATTTTCTTCTGCTCCTCTTTGGGTTCCACACTCTTACTTATCTAAAGGACTACGATAGATCCCCTATACTTGTGGGTCATCAGAGTGGAGTGCACCGGATTGGACTGGAACGCCTGCTCTTGTATTAGGGAGGCTAGGTTTGCTTAGCAGCCGCGTTCACAACGTGCATGTGTGCAATGGGCGATGGGCCCGGACCCTTGTGCCATAGGATTTAGACTGGTGTGTTGACCTCTCTATTGTGCTTAGGTGGGCTGCAACGTGTTGATCTTCTGAGGTCGGGCATGACCTAGGAAAGTGTGTCTAGACAAAGGGGGTCGAGCGTGTTGGGAAATGTGGTGCACCCCTGCAGGGAAGTTGATCTATTCGAATAGCCGTGTCCCTCGGTAAAAGGACGAACCGGAGTTGTACCTTGAACTTATGACAACTAGAACCAGATACTTAATAAAATACACCCTTCCAAGTGCCAGATACAACTCGGTGATCGCTCTCTCACAGGGCGACGAGGGGAGGATCATCGGGTAGGATTATGCTATGTGATGATACTTGCTTAACTTACCATCTACTCTCTTCTACTGCTCCAAGATGGAGGCTTCCAAAAGCGTAGTCTTCGACAGGACTAGCTATCCCCCTCTTATTCCCGCATT